>NW_026057577.1:75369839-75499119 GCF_023721935.1 Panthera uncia | reverse complement strand
AAAATAAAATAAAATAAAATAAAATAAAATAAAATAAAATAAAATAAAATAAATCAGGGCATCTGGATGGCTCAACAGGTTAAGCATCTGACTTTGGTTCAGGTCATGATCTCACAGTTCACGAGTTTGAGTCCCACATTTAGTTAGTTCTAACCCAAATTGGGTGAGCTCATGCCTTGATTTGGTGAGCCCAACTTCTCTTTCTCTCTTGCTCTTTGCCCCTTGTGGGATTCTTTCTCTCTCCCTCTCTCTCTGCCCCTCACATGCTTGTGCCCCCCCATAAATAAACAAAATATATCATAAAGTGGATCTCTACAGTATACTAACAATGAAGGTAAAAAAACAAGTTGCTAATAATAATAAAGTGGTGGACTAACTGCTATGCTAGCCACAAACAACCCGTTCATGTACCAAGTGCTTTAATGTAATATATCACTTTTTCATAATTCTATAATATAAATATGATTATTATTATTTAAATCTTGTAGATAAAAATAAAGGACTAGTGAGGCTAAGCTGCTGGCTCAGTCACATGGCAATTAAACTCTAGTGCCTCAACCCAATACTTTGTCTCTAAACCCATATGCTTAACCATTACACTCAAAAACCTCAGTGTAGCCAGATATTATAAATTATTAGTCAATGTGTCCTTCATCCTTTTGTCATATTATCCTTTATCCTATAATTCTATTTTTTTTTTTTGCCCATTTGAGATAAGATCACCATTATGACAAATACTAAGAGAACCAAGAACAAAACTGTTCAATTCTTGATGTGAAATGAAATCCAAGTAAATATGAACACCCAAAACTATACATAATCTTTACTTATGTGCCTGCCTCTTAGCTGTCCTGCAGAGAATTCCTTGTCTTCTACAGTAAGGCAAGCAATCAAGCAAAGGGTGGGTGGATAAGATGTGAAAGCAGGTGGGAGTGCGTCGGGCTCCATCAGCGCACCAGGTAGGTACACACTCAGCTTGAGAAGCAGCCACATACCTTCTTATGTTGCCAAGAATCATGCCTAACACTGAAAAGCAGAGGGCTTGGAAGAGTATCATAATCACACTAAAACATGACACTCAGCATAAGCTGTGTCCTGAGACAAGAATATAGTAACTTCAGCAGAAGCAACCAGAGAGGTCTCAACCAAAGAAAGATAAGCTGCCTCCCTAAACCCAACGGTACGATTGCCTGTAGCCCTTTGGGTTCTTAGGCCAGTCCCTAAGAGATGGCAGGAGAAGGGAACACTCTGTTAGCTGAATTTAACATGGATCTAAGTTGGAGAACCCACAACTGATTGACATTAAATTTTTGCAATCAGGCAGAATTCGGACTTGCAATACAGATTAAGTTGAGATAGAAAATCATAGTTACAGCATTTGTACATGAAACCCCATGACTTTATATACCCCCATATAAATAATGTATTGTTACTCTTTTATGGTAAGAGTCTGTAAGATTTATTTTCTTAGTGAATTTGAAGTATATAACATACTATTATCAACTATAATCCGAGAGTAAGAAACTGTATGGTTATTGCCATACCCACCTAGATATAACCACTCTTTTATCAGGAGAAAATCACAGGTACACAAACTGCTTTGGAAGACACCAGTTCTAAAAAATGACTAGATAGTGCGTGGCCCAGCAGATGTGACAGAGTACTATCCCCCAGGAGGGTCTTAAGCCATCTACTTAGAGCAATGTTGGGTCAATAAGTAATAAGCGCTAATGGCAGAAGAAAATAGCTTTGTTTTGTGCTAATGAAATTAAGAAGTTGAAACTAAGCTACTGTATAAACTTGAAGAAGTGTCTTTTAATAAGTGGATTAACTGCATTAATCCTTTTTTAGCTGCATTAATCTCCCATATTTAAACCAAGTCAGTTTGAACAAATGAAAACATGACTAGGTCTAGGTCAACTTTCATCTGAAGGAAAATTTTTTTTATATCCTAAAAAGAAAGACATTTATTTGTTACATTGCAGGGCTAAGAAGCAAATGCTTTTCTATAAAATCCCCAGTGAGTATAATACTGATTACCTCAGTTTTGAGAATATTTGGAACCTCAAACATATTGGTAGGGAAGCAAATTGCTGATGACTCAAGCATCTTCAGGGGTGAGTTTCTATAACCCAGTGCTTTACACAAATAGAATGTTATAGATTTCTTTTTATTTTGAGGATAATCATTGATTGATCTGTGTGTTTGATTTAATATATCCTCCGAATTATCATATGATTTAAAATAAGAGAAAATATGCAAATATTTCACATTTTTAAACTTAATAAATACAGTTTAGTATTAAAATAAATAGTTACCATAGTTTCAGAATAGACATCTGGTCAACTTCATTTTTTTTTTTAAGTTTATTTATTTATTTTGAGAGAGAGAGAACTCAAGCATGATCAGGGAAGGGGCAGAAAGAGAGGGAGAGAGAGAGAATTCCAAGCAGGCTCCACACTCTCAGCCCTACACAGGGGTTGCACCCATGAACCATGAGACCATGACCTGAGCCAAAATCAAGAGTCAGATGCTTAACCAACTGAGCCCCCCTAAATGCTTCTGGTCAACTTCAATATTATAAAAGTGATTCATAGAGCACAGCAAATAGAAGCCTACTTCATCAATGTATTAAAATTTTACTTCCAATATAATTTTCAGAAATTCACCCTTAAACATAAGACATTGGTAGCATTTTCTTTTAAGTCATGGATAAGACAAGATGCTAAGTATTATTATTTCTTTCGACATTGTGTATGTCCTATCAAATTTAAAACAAATAATTCAACATGTGACAATTGGGGGGAAAAGTACTTTTTTGTAGATATGCTTAATAGTAAGTCTTGATGGAACACTTACAGAAATTTACAGACAGATTATTAAAATTCAAAGGAATTCTTTTTGGCAAGATTATAGATTCAAACTCAGGTACTGGCTGACTGTTGGCTAGAGGTCTCTCTTGATTTCATGCTACATGGTCTTCATCAGGATTCCGATAATAGAGAACCAGCATGCAGGCAAAGACAAAACAGATAGCATATTTTAAGAGGGCAATAAACATCTATTCTTTATTTTTAAAACCTTCCTAATACATTAGGAAAAAAAAATGTAATCGACATGATAAAATAATCTTCAGAAACAACACCCAGCATCTTTTTCTCTTGTGTCACAGTCTTTTGTAACTTATCTTGTAAGTGACATGCTGTCACTTCTGCCATAACCCATTTTTCGAGGCAAATCCCTAGGTTCAGCCCTCAACAAGAGGAAGAGGATTTCAGAAAGTCATGCATACCAGGGCAGAAACCACTGAGGGTCATTTTAGAAGCAGCTCACTACAGGTATACAGAGAAAGAAGGCAGTCCTTTAATTTTACCTAGAACATAATAGTGAGTTAGAGCTAAACATGAAATCCTCTTCATTTTGCCAAGCTTTGACAGTGACTATGTATCCATGTTTATCTAGAAAAAGCTCAGTTTATACCCGTTATCCCAATATTCCATCTAGTTAGTGCCACCTTTTGTTCCCAAAGGGTCGCAATTTACACAATAATTTAAATAACCACCCTATAGCTCAGTTGGTTAAGAGTCCAGCTTAGGCTCAGGTCATGATCTTGTGGTTTGTGGGTTCAAGCCCCACATCGGGCTCTGTGTTGACAGCTCAAAGCCTGGAGCCCACTTCGGATTCTCTGTCTCCCTCTCTGCCCCTCCCCCACTTGCAGTCTGTCTCTCTCAAAAATAAACATTAAAATAAATTTTAAAAAGTAAAATAACATAAATGTCCACCCTAGATCTTAGACCTTAAGTAGGTCCTTTACCCAACTTAATTCTTTAAATCTTAAAAGTATAGGTGACTCCCATAATAGATGAAGAATATATTCCAAAAGACAGAACCAGGATCTCCACAAAGGGGCATGGAATTTGCATATGTAATCAATGCCTCCTCAGTGCAAATAGGCAACTATAATACAAGGGGCAGAGTGACCTTTGGTTACCTTAACCATTGATCATTCAGCTATTCATGTCTGTAGTTCTTTTAAGAACCAAAACAAAACAAAACAAACAAACAAAAAAACAACCTATTATACTAACAAGTTATAGGAGGCTTAAATTACCATGAGCAAGTTTTCTGAAATTTTCCCATAATATCTATACCTCAATCAATTATCTCACACAAGTAATGAACATCTACAAGTCATCCAGACCTTCAACTCTTCTTTGGTAGTACCAAGAAAAATAGGAAATATTTGACATTATTTGCAGGTTCAATATATTTATGGTAACTTTTGTGAAGACAGGACTCAGAAAAGTTAACCAATAATGACATAAATTAAATGATCCACAAGCAATCAACATTTAGAGAAAAATTAATTTAAGACAAAAAAAGTTAAAAAGAACAGTAATAATTGGACTACTTAAAGATGGTTTTACAGAAGTGTTATTTTATTTGACTCTGAGAGAATAGTTCAGAATATAGGGTCAGAATACAAGGGGAAGAAGGCTGCAGGTAAGGTAATGGGTATATGAAGAACACTGAGATGGGAAAGCCAAGAAAATGAACCATATAGCAACACAAAGTAGTGTGATCACCTAGTTAGTATTAGGCTGAACAGGCAGATGAGAGCTAAAATGTAAACGGTTTCAAATACAGTACGGTATGAGGGAGTCACTGGATCAAAGTGGCAATCTTTAAGGTTAATCTGACTTAACTATGTAGGATGAATTAGGTGGGAAAAGACCAGGCGAAGAGAGACTAGTCAGCCAGTTCAGGTATGTTTCAAAAAAATAACGTGCTGACGGTGAAATTAGAAAAGAGACAAATGCAAGTAATAGGAAAAGTACCTGCAGAATGTGGGAACTAGTGGATCCTGGGATTAAAAAGAACTAAAGGCAATTTCAGGATCAAAGCTGGGTGGCCAAAAGCTAATAGTGACCTGCTAAGTAATTCAAGCAGTCAAACTGAGTCATGTGTAGGGAAATGAATATGTAATTCCCCATTGTTTTTGGAATATACTGCCTTCTCAGTGTATTTCCCTAACTTTAACAGAGATACAAACCTGAGGCAGATTTTGCTGTCACAAGAAAACTTTTACGTTAGTATAAGAAAAGAAATTACTCCACCTTATGAGAAAAAACTAAGCACTTATGCTGCTAATTTCCACCACAATTCAGAGGAAGATTATTGTAAGGACCTGTGGCAAAATGTAAAGCACAGGCCCTACCTTAAGGGAATAGATTATTTTCACTTCAAGCCAGCTATTACCCAGGAGGGATTCATGGCAAATACATCAACATCTTCTGATCTTAAGGTAAAGCAGCAATATAAATTTTGTGTTATCTATCCCAGACTTCTTTCTTCCCCAAATCTACCTGAAAGTCAGGTATTTCATTTATTCAGCTTCCATTTCTTTCTTGTCCAGAAATACTTGTTATTTTTGTTCTTTATTAGACTTGCTCAAGAATAGCAAAATGAAACCCAGAGAGAAAAAGACAGTGGCAGACGAGTTTAGGAAGATATGATGTTTTGTGCAGCAAAGTAATTAACGTCTGACCTCTAAGTATACACCAAGTTTTTGTACATCTAATTCATAGGGAAATAACCATCTCCAGATAAATATTTCTTTTTGAAGTATAATCTCTAAGGCTATAACTAGTGAGTTTACATCAAGTATGTAAAGCTTCATAGGGATGACTAATGGTTATGATGCACGTTAAGTATACATAATACTCAACCTATATCTAAAACTAAGCTTTTCCTCTTAAAATAGTAACCAAGGGGCGCCTGGGTGGCTCAGTTGGTTGGGCGGTCGACTTCGGCTCAGGTCATGATCTTGCGGTCCGTGAGTTCAAGCCCCGCGTCGGGCTCTGTGCTGACAGCTCAGAGCCCGGAGCCTGTTTCAGATTCTGTGTCTCCCTCTCTCTGACCCTCCCCCGTTCATGCTCTGTCTCTCTCTGTCTCAAAAATAAATAAATAAAGGTTAAAAAAAAAATAGTAACCAAAAGCGATACTTATAAGTGAACCAAAAAAGTCCTGGAAGATAAATACGTGCACAATTCAACTTCCACATGCAACATGCAGCACTGTGAGTTAAAAAAGAAAATAGTGATTTTCGGGGTGCTTGGGTGGTTCAGTTGGTTAAGCATCTGATTCTTGATTTTGGTTCAGGTCATGATCTCATGGTTAGTGACATGGAGTCCCATTTCAGGCTCTGCACTGACAGCACTCAGAGCCTGCTTGGAATTCTCTCTCTCTCCCTCTCTCTCTGCTCTTCCCGTTTGTGCACAGGTGCCCTCGCTATCTCAAAATGAAGAAATATTTTTTTTTTAAGTAGTGAGTTTAAGCATATAATTATCCTTTTTTTTTTTTTTTTTTTTTTTTTTTTTTTTTTTTAAAATTTTATTTTTTTTTTTTTTTTTTTTTTTTTTTTTTTTTTTGGTGAAACATTTAAGATCTAGCCCTTTACCAACTTTGAAGTACATAAAACGCTGATGTTGGCTGTAAACACAATGCTGGGCATTAGATCCCAAGAACTTACTCATCCTCTCTCTCTGCAAATTTGTACCCTTTAACCAACATCTCTCCATTTCCCCCACCATCCAGCTCCTTAGCCACCACTCTCCTCTCTTTCTCAGAGTTCAGCTTTTTTAGATTCCACACATAAAAGACATCATACAACATTTTCTCTCATTTATCTCACTTAACATAATTCTCTCAAGATCCATATATGTTGATGCAAAAGGCAAGGTTTCCTTCTTTCTCATGGCTGAGCAATATTCCATCATATATATATCTTCTTTTATCCATTCATCCCTTGACAGACTCTTAGAGAAACAAACTGTCTTGGCTATTATGACTAATACTGCAATAAACATGAGTGCTAGTATCTTTTCAATATTCTGTTTTCATTTCCTTTGGATATATACGCAAAAGTGGGTTTACCAGATAATATGGTGGTTTTGTTTTTGTTTTTTTTTTCCTTTTTTTTTCCTTTTTTTTTTTTTTTTTTTTTTTTTTTAGCAAAGTCCATACTGCTTTCCATAGTTGCTGTACTGCTGTACCAATTTACATTTCTAACAACAGTGCACAAAAGTTTCCTTTTCCCCACATCCTTGCTGACTCTCATTTCCTCTTATCTTATCTGTGCTAACAGATGCCAGATGAGATTTCCTTGTGGTTTTGATTTGCATTTCCCTGATGATTAGTGATACTGAGCACCTTTTCAGGTCCCTTTTGGCCATTTTTATGTTGTTTTTGGAAAAATGTCCACTTAGTTCCTCTGCCCATTTTTTAGTCTTATTATTTATTGTATGAGTTCTTTCTGTAAGTTAGGTATTAACCCCTTATCAGATATATGCTTATGTGACATGACAGAGGCGTTACCTAACACTATGGTAACAACCGCATTGCAATACATATGTATTAAACCAACATGTACACCTTAAATTTACAGTGTTATATATTAACTATATCTCAAAAATAAATGAATAAAAATATATAAATAAGAACATTGAATCAATCCTACCAGAAAAAAAAAAAATAGTGACCTAGGGTGATCTATGTATTGATAGTTGGGTAAGGGACACTAATATTTAGTTATGTTTTACCTTTTATTTGCATAACTAGATGAGCCCTAAGAAACTTTCCTATATATCTCTTTGTCTATACATATGTGCAATGTTGTCCACTTATTTGTTTCTCCTTCTCAGCTCAAGTGAGCCAATAAGCTGATAGTAGCTTCAGACGGAGGTTTTCTACTGTCCTATTGCCAGAAAAGGAATTTGGGAAGTTAAATAATCAAAGACCTCTCTTTCAGAACCATTATGAAAAGAAATTTGTTTGTTAGGTTTGTGATGATATAGGAAACAACTAGCTTACAAAGTGGTATTTACTCAATCAAGCAACATATCCTATTGTCATCTACGGACATAGATTGAGCCTTTAAACACATTAATATATAACATGATCCCTATCTTTAAGGAGCCCCCAGTCTGACAGGAAAAAAATGAGATATACAAAAAAATAAAATTAAATTTTATATTATATAAAACATTCACTTGAACAATATTGGAGTTGCTAATAAAAGTGTTAATAAATGTTAGAGAATGTGTTAGCAAAGTCTCCAGGAGTATGCATGGATATTAGCATCTGTGGCTTACAAATAAATTATCAGTTCTACTCTTACTCCCTTCATTAACTCATACAAATTACTTAAACATTCACTCTTTTCATTTGTAAGTTAACTATATGACACATGGCTCATAGTGTTACTGTGCAGATTAAATGACATATTTGTGAAAACACCGATCATAGGTTCCTGGCACATTATAAGAGTTAAATAAAAGTTTAGAAAAAGGAGGGAGAAAATAGGACTTAAACAGTTTTTGAAGAAGACATAGACTTTCACTTTTACAACTAGTTATTTACAAGTCACAGGTCATGGTTAAAGTCTAAAAATATCAGAAAAACTGTCACGATAAGATGTCTACTGTGGATAAAATGAACAGACTCTCCCAGTGGAGAATATGGAAAAGCATGGTGCTAGGTTTTAAGCAGCTCTCTTCATACGACCACAGTTTTGCACAACTAAAAGGTGAATTCTTCCCAGTTTTCCCACAAGAGCTTTTACCTAACACAGATCAATGCCCCTAAAGATCAATGCCAGGACTCTATTTATACCACTTCAAACTGACCATAAATCCACAAATAACTTCTGGGAAGAATTTACCTGCATTTAATAAATTATGCTTTGTTCTAAGCCAATATAAGTGGTATTTATCTCTGGTTTAAGTAAATATAAACTTTAATAAGTACTCAGATCTTTTTCTATGAATTCTGTGGTCTTAAATGTAGATTTTTATGTATCATTTGTATGCTTTGTTTTCCTGACTCTTGGATAGTTGGAATTGATTCACCAGTGATCTTCATATTTTAATGGCTTGATCTTTCAGGATATGTGATTTGCTCTTGTTTACTGCTTTTTTTTTTCAAGTACCTTGAAGGATTCCCAATACATAGATGTTAAATAAATATGTGTACAGTAAATGGACAAATGAGTATTACCTTTCAGGTCTGACATAGGCCAAGAACCCCTTCTCTTTTTCCTACTTAGTTTTAGCAATATTTTGTTTCATTAATTTGTCTTCTGAAATTCTTTCTCTCCTTTATAACATTTTTGATATGGAATAAGGGTTAGTATATACTCCTATATCTCAAACTGCATAAGCCTAGGACTCCTAACAAAATAAGTTCAAAATAGTCTAAGACTTTTTAGCTTTTATACAATAGAAATAATATATATCGTTTATGTAAATATTCAGTGTTCTGCATGATCCTTGTTTGTTTGTATCAATTTACTTAACATAAGAAAATCCCCCCAAACCAGTAGCAATTCATAACTGCAAAATCTCTTATGTAAATAAAAGGCTGTCTCCCAAACAGTATGTTCTCTGTTCTCAAAAACACGTCAAAAATCAAGTATGTAATTTTCTATCAGATTTTCTAATATGAAAGTTTCTAAATAGAAAAACTAAATATTATTTTCATCATTTTCTATTTTATGACAAATATCCAGATTTGTGCTTTGAAAAAATTGTTTGTTGTCTGTTTTTATTTAGATAGAAGAGACACAAATTTGATTGAGGCTAAAGATTTCCTCAGAATTTGACATTACTAATGATGTATATCTATGCCTCAGTTATATCAGCTTACAAAACTTAGGCTTCTTATGTTCATAATCATTCACTTTACTTAACATATATATGAAGTAAAAATTTAGCATAAAAGCTAAGTAAGTAGAGAAGTGGTATGTTAGTGGTATGTTATTTATATGAAATATAAATAGCGATTTGTGAGGAATTGCTTGAGTTTTCTTTATTGTTTGGTCTTTTTTTTTTTTTCCTGAAGCATTTGCCATGGTACAAATGCCTTTACAATAATGATTTATACAAAAGTTTATTTCAATAATTCCCAATGTTATTTTTATAGTGAAAATTAAATAATTTGGGAGATGTTATGAAAATCTTCTCTTATCATAGTTACAACATTCCCAAGGAGTTAAAACATCATAACTTATTTGTTATATTGAAAAACAATATTCATTCTTTATTGAAAGCTTACAATTTTAACTTTTTAAATATTTCCTTATTTTATTTCTAGAGCTTAATATCCAGTACCTATTTGTGACCACGGCCAGAGACTTTTTAAACCATTTCCCACCAATTAAAATATTATTTTTATTTAAACGAAAAGAAAGTTCTGTCACCGAGATCCCACTAATTTTGGAGTTGTGATAACATGAGACAAAGACTACCTACTGCAAATGATAAGTATTTGCAAAACAAATTAACACAGCAAACCACACACGATCTCATTAGTAAAATAGTGTAAGTATTTAATACCACAAGTTCTTGGTCATTCCTAAATGTGTAATCATCTATAAAGCTCTGTGGTTTTCATTGTTGTTGGATGCTGAAGGCCCAAACAAAGCAGACCATTATTATGTTATCACACATCCTAGTCATAGTAGTGAAAGCAGTCAAGAGCACCACTTAGCTCTTTGAGATTGGACGGTTTCAGAAGGAGCAGTTATGTTTATGTCCTCCCTCCCAAAGGAAAAATCTAAAACTTATTCACTTCTAGCTACCTATTTTGTGCTAGTGTTTTATATGTATTATTGAACTGTTACCTCACAGCAATCCTACAAGGTAGTCATTACTATTCCTGATTTACGCATGAGTTAACTAAAGTTCACCAAGTATGTAAAACTTGTCTTTGCTTATTTAGCTCTTAAGTAATAGAGCTAAGCTGCCATGTTCCACATGTATTTTTATTTCTAGACTTAGTTACATTTTCAGATTCCCTTCAAGATTAATTTCTAAAAGAACTTCCAGTGTAGATTTGTGGAATTTTTCTTTGTTGGATATTTATGCTTTTATTCAGATAGGAATTTATTGAATAAACCTGAAACCAATTTCTATACTGGGTTCTAGAAAAAGAATAATAATGCATAGCTTCTGTATTTGCAGAGCCTGGAGTCTACCACAAGGAGAAGGGTAGTGTGCATGCTTGCATATGTGTGTGTGTAAAATGTTACAGGGCTGAGATAGAATTACTTGCAGGGAAGACTCTGGGAGAAGAGGGACTAAACATCAATTCTTACTGTGAGGTCAGACTTTAGCAAGGAAATGACTTTTGTGTGGAGTCTGAAAAATGTGAGTTGGTAGATAAAATGAAAGAAGTGGCAAGATCAAAGAAATGAGAGAATTTATGAAATGTGCATTAGGGAACTGCAGTAGTTTGGAAGCTTTTGTATATGGGCTAGGGGTGGTTTCAAAAAATAAGTATGGGGGCGCCTGGGTGGCGCAGTCGGTTAAGCGTCCGACTTCAGCCAGGTCACGATCTCGCGGTCCGTGAGTTCGAGCCCCGCGTCAGGCTCTGGGCTGATGGCTCGGAGCCTGGAGCCTGTTTCCGATTCTGTGTCTCCCTCTCTCTCTGCCCCTCCCCCGTTCATGCTCTGTCTCTCTCTGTCCCAAAAATAAATTTAAAAAAAAAAAAAAAAGTTGAAAAAAAAAAAAAATAAGTATGGACTAGGCCATGAAAGGTTGTTTACACCATGTGTAGTAATTGGGCCTCCCATCGGTGGTCTTTGAAATGTAGCAAGCAAAGGAGTAACACAGTAAGATTTGTGTTTTACATGATCATTTTGTGGCAATGTGAAGAATTGACATGTATGGATTCTTGAAGGGAGAGGAGCACATTAGGAAATAAGGTCAGTGGTCCAGGAGCAAATGAAAACCATCAAAATTAAGCCACTACCAGTAGAGTTAAAATGAAGAAGACAGGAGACAGTGATGAGGTACAATTGTCAGCTCCTGATCACCAAGCAGATTTTAGGACTGAGAGAAAATGAAGTAGGAGGATGACTCCAGGCTTCTAGTTTAGGATGTATTGTAGTAGTATTTAGTAGCATTTTATGTGTATAGAGAATGTAGGGGAGAGGTCAAGTTTAAGGGAAAAGTTACACATTTAGGTAAGTTCATTTCAGGAATTCTATCAGATACCCCACTGGTGATGTCTAGTAGGCAGCAGGAATCTGAGTCTAAAGCTCAGAAGGAAGATCTAATACTCTAACTGCTTGCTCGGACTGTACTTGATCTGTTGAAAAACGTGGTTATGGTTTTTTTAATCTTAGCCTCATGAACTGCTTGTTTAAAAGCAATCTTCTCAATTTTTCAGGAATTTGATAAGCTCACCTTCCTTTCAGTGGTGACAGGTTTCGTCTAGTTAATTTGTTGATAGTGTGTTCAGTAACCACACCTAAAATAGAATTTATCTCAGCTCTGCCATTAATTTTCACTGTGACCTTAGGCTGCTTATTTAACCTTCCTCTGTTTTAGTGTCCCAGCTGCAAAATGCAAATACTGTAATACAAGCTAACACACCAAGCTAAGAGAAGGAAAACTAATATAAACTTTACTAAAGTGCTTAGTAAATACAAAATCTTATATAAATGCTAATCCAAATATATCCCCCATTTTCTCACTGTTGCTGCTAATAGCTTAGAAAAGAAAGGTGATGGACACAAAATACTACTCCCCAATTGGTTGCAAAGCCAAAGAAAAAAATGGGATAAAATGCACACACACCTTCTGATGCATTACCTATATATTACCTGGTACTTTTGACTTGTGGCAAAATAACTCCTATGAATTTCTATGAGCTAACATGATTGAACTGTGGAATCATCAGCCTCTATCCTAAAGAAAGTCAGTACTGCCTTTGATACTCTGGCTCTTACTGCATATGAGAACCCAGCTCACCTCATCTCTAAATATGCTCAAAAAGGTAGTAATCAGGTTGTTTTTGGGAAGATAGGTAGTCAATCCATCTTGGAAATATTTTATGTACACACTCCTGAATAACTCTGTCCTCAAGGCCAAAACCTAATGAGATGATGAACTGTTTTAAAAAGTAACCCGTTTCTTGATATGCTTCTCCATTCTCCATTTCTCTTTAATACTCTTCTTTGCTGCCTCCTCCCCTACTTTCCTTGGTGGGGATTAAGGATGTGGAAGTGTAGAACAGCCGCAGACCCACCCTGCAGCAGAAGTCACTTCTGGGAGAGGGTCTCAGTGCCAAATGAGCTGCTACTAGATAGAGCTGCCATAGACCATAGAGTGCTTCTAGAAGACCATCATGCCTTCCTGTTCCAGAAATCTTTGAAGCATTCAGCTGTTCCCCAAAGATGTTTGTAAGTCATTTATTTATTTTTTCAAATATTTATTAAATATTATGTAAATAACTTACAAAGAGGATTAGGAGTTTTTAAAAGAGTTCATAAAAGGGTGCCCATTATAATAAGAGTAATAAAATTTACTGAGAATTTTTACATGCCAGGAACTATCCTGTCATATACTGTTTAATGCTTGTATAAATTCAGTGGTATAGGACTACTATAACAAATTACCGCAAACTTGGTGACTTACAACAAGAGGTATGTATTCTCTCACAGTTCTGGAGCCACAAGTCAGAAATTCAAGTATTGGCAAGAATGGTTCCTTTCAAAGGCCCTGAGGAAGATTCAGCTCCACACCTTTCTATTTGCTTTTGGTGACTGGCTGACATTCCTTGGTTTGTCAGTGCATCATTCCAGTGTCTTCCTCCATTTTCACCTTCTCTTTTTTGTCTATGTCTCAATGTGTCTTCTCCCCACCCCACGCTGGTATCATAGAAGAAACTCTCATTGGATTTAGGACCCACCCTAATCCAAAGAATTGCACTTCAATCCTTTCCTTATTTATTTCTGTAAACAATACCTCCAAATAATGTCACATTGCTTCTGGATAGATACAAATCTAATAACACATCAAATAACAATAGGGTGTAAGATCATTATAGCTGAGGAAATTGAAGATTATCAAGAAATAATTGTCTAGTGTCAGTTTTTGCTGCATAACAAAGTGTTAAATCTAAGTGGCTTAAAACAGCAAACAGATTATTTCTCACATATTTTGATCATCTGTCTAGGTTCTTTGTTATGCCCTTTACCATGCTTCCATACAAACCAATCTCATACTGAATTTGTTTTAATTTAAAAAAGGAAAAAAATAAACTGTTCAATATCCTATTATACCTAATTGTATCAAAAGGTTGAAAAGCATTTTTATCTCTTGTTCCCACCCAAAATCCTTCTTCAGAGGAATAGAGAAGAATATCATGATCTTTGACTCTCAGATCTGATGCTTCTTTGGAATGGACAATTTTCATAGAGATGACACAATAAGGAAGACAGGCCACCATAAACATTATTTCACATGCATCTTTTGCAGCCAAATATGCTCAAAAATACTACTTTTGCTCCAGATCTCTGCCAATATGCAAAGCTAAAATATTGTCTTTGTTATATTGGCCATTTTTAATGCTTTTGAGAAGATTTTTATTCAGGTTATATATCTGAATAAGTCTTCACAACTGAGATTCTATTCTATTCTGCAGAACACCAGATGGCCAAAACACAGAAATGACACCTGCAGAAGGAATTAAATAAAGCAAGGAATATTCACTAAGCTGTGCCTTCTTGTGGCTGCCAGCTGTGTGCATAGTAACATGAGAAACAAGTATAATCTACAATACTGGCTTCCTTAAAGAGACCATAGGAAGTTGTTAGCACAGTGCTCTGAGACTCATCAAATATTAAATCAGAAAGAATATAGTGGAAAACTTTGTTTGGTCTTTACTTGCGGCACTGGCAGTGCAAGGGAATTAGACTAAGACTCTGCCATCTGTGGACTTGTTTGAAGTACAAATGCTGCCATTGACCTATAATGATTTAACATTCCCCTTGGGAATATGGAGAGTGCAGACACATATGGGGTATATTTGTACAGAAAAATAAAGGAACAAATAAAATATGGAGCTTGCTACTTAAGCACTTTTAAGGTCAAGTGCTATGACTCTAGATGGCCTTATTAAATGAACAGATTCAAGGGGATAATAAATGTTTCCTTGGCTCATGGCTCTAAGCTGTAGATCATCAGGCTTCATGTAGGTCTCTCATTGATATGATTATTTGTGGGTTATTTATTTTATATACTTCACATTCAACTCCACTGTCATATTTCTTGGAGATTTATGTGTGATGGTTTGTCATCATCTGTCATCATGTGAACTTACTAACAGAGCCAACTAGCATCTGAATTGCTTTTCACCTAATTTCACACACCTCACAGGACAAAGTATACAACCATAGCCTCATTTTTATGAAGTCCTAAAGGAGCAAACCTCAACTACTTAAAACCTTCACAAAAATAGAGTTAAATGCATTTAGTTATGGGAACCTCTTTTTTCTTCTTAATTAGGCTAAGGTTATGCTATAAAATTCTCCAAATATATTAAAAACCCTTGAGCTCTATTCTCTCATTTGGTTCACTTCATGGTAAGAGAAGTTTATCTCAATAAAGCTGCTTAGAAAACAATTCCATCCAATTTTGACTATAGCACCATCAGTTCTCCATTTAGAGCTCCCTAACCTCTCTCTTCCTCTTCCTTTCAAGGCTCTTTTCTATTCCCTGACAACCCATTCAAAACTATCTTGGTAGCCCCAACTTTTACAATCATGTAGATGTTAAAACAAAAAATTTCAGTATTTCAATGAAGGCTTTTCTTCTCTGAATAGTCTAGCTCAGTTTCTCATTGTTTAACAAACACATTTGCACGACATCATTTTTTCTTTTATCCTGCCCAAGTAATTAATATATGTGTGCTTTAAGAAGGGTCTTTTGTAAGCCCAATAAATAGAATTTGGGGCTGGAATGCTAATGAAGGACAGAAGAACTGAGGACCCTCATTCTACAGGAAAGACCTTGCATTCACATATATCCTAGACAGGCACCTATTCTGTTTCCCCCTCCTCCTCCTCTTCCTTTTCTTATAATTACTTTACTACTATGCCTACTGGCACTCAAGTGTGTTTCTCTCAGTTGAACACATTCAGTTCTATCTTCTCTATGAAAGAAAGTAGAACGCAGTTAAAGACTGACATTCAAACACATGAAACTCCTTTACCAAGTTTTCACTCTATTATTTTTATAAATGGACTCTTGATAGGCACCTTCTCAATGGCAAGTTTCACTATGAAAAAATAAGTACCAACAGTGGTGCCTAGACCACCATTCCATCATTCCTCTGTATTTACCAAATGTTACATATTGACAGCTTTCAAGTTTCTTAAACCTCCATTTGTCATCTCTCTTCTCAGTTTCTTGACCCAGAAAGACTTTTAGCTAGAGAGGCTCACAAGGAATCCCTCTTTCAGAGTCATTTAATGCTTAAGGCATGAGTAGAAAGAAATGATCTCTTCTAAATAGGAGTTAATGATCCATTGGCTCTTTTTCTTTAGTATAGGTATTTTACAAGTTCTGTATTTAAAAAATAAGAACATAGAAAACCATGTCTATACAGAAAAATAGGAAAATGCAAAGCAGCAAAAAATAAAAGTAAATAAAAATTACTGCCATTCTTACCATTCATAAAAAGTAACCATTATCTGGGGCACCTGGGTGGTTCAGTCAGTTAAGTGGCTGATTCTTGATTTTGTCTCAGGTTGTGATCTGAAATAGAGATCATGAGATGGTGAGATAGAACACCACATTGGGCTCCGTGCCCAGTGCATGAAGCCTGCTTCAGATCCTTCTGTCTTCTTCTTTCTGGCCCTCTCCCACTTGTGCTCTCTCTCAAAAACAAATAAACGTTGAATTTTTTTTTAAAGAACCATTATATTTTTGTGTGTAGATACCACACACATACATGTGTGTATGTATGTACATATATACACCTTACTTTGCATCTTAATTGTTCCACTTCATATTACTTCTTACATTCCCATCTAGTAAATTTGCCTTTAGTAACTATCATGTGTTAGGTTCCATATTGTGCTCTTGAAATAAGTAAGAATGATATGGTTGGCCTTGATAGCTTTTTCTTGTGGATGACAGAGCCAAACAATATTAAAACAGAAAAACTAACAATGCATTATTGAAAGTGTTATTAAAAATCATCAAAAGGCTGAGGTGCAGAATAAGACATAGGGGTACTACCCTTTTTAGTTTGGTAATCCTCATGAAAGAGCATTTAAACTGAAATTCAAGAATGGGAAGCAACTAATCTTGGAAAGACTGATATATATGTAGCATTTCCAGATAGAGGGACTATCAATTTCAAAGCTCATGTAATGGTCAGTGTGATGTGTCAATGTGGCCAGGTATTCAATCAAACATAGTCAGCATTCATTTTCATTTACTTTAAGTAAAGGATATTATCCTTTATAATCCTGGAAACCCTGATTCGATTATTTTAAAGTTCTTAAGAGCAGAAGTTTTCTGGAAGAAGAAATGATACCTATGAACTGCAGATTTAGCTGCATGAGAATGCCTGCCTTTGTGACTACTTGCTTCACAGATTTCATACTCATTGGGACAGCCCCACAATCATGTAAGTCAATTCCTTGCAATAAATCTCTTAATATATCTCCTCCTAGTTCTGTTTTAGTTAGGTTTAATGCGGGCTGATGGAGACTGCAAGAGAAAATAATAATAATAAACACAATAAGCAGAGAATTATTTCCTGATCATTCATGTATACCAGGCACTGTTCTGAGCACTATCCATCTACATTATTTTCACTTTGTAAATGAGGAAACTAAGACACATACAAGTAATGCCCAAGGTCACACAGCTAATAATTGTTGGAGTTATGGCCAAATTTAGGCATTCCAGGTATGGTTGCAGGACTGTGAAGGTATGGCTGGATTCCAGTGAGCAAGAGGAAGAGTGGCACAAGATGAATTAAAAGATAATCAGAAGGCAAATCATGTTAGATCTAGTCTGATGCAGAATAATAGTCGAATACTATTAGATGAGTAAATAAAAGTACTGCCTTACTTTCATCAGTGAGAGACACTATCTGATTTAACATTAAGGATGTTACACTACTTGCCAAAGAAGAGAATAAAGTAGGAAGGGACAAGTATATAAAGAGGGAGACAAGTTAGAAGGCTGTTGTACCAGTCTCAGAGAGAGATCATGGCTGCTAAGTTGGCAAGAGTGGATGTGCAGAGAAGGAGATCAATTTATCTCTGAGGTAAAATTGACAGGACTTAGATATCATGGGCAAGGAAAAGATAGCCTTGAAGATGGTCTGTAAATATCTTGCTTGAAGGAGTGGGAAGATACTGGTACTGTTTACTGAGATGGGAAATATGTTCAGTTTTTGACATATTAAATTTAAGATGTCTCTGGGATATCCAAGTTGAGATATCCAAATCCAAGCTTAGAGATTTACAGGCTCATACTTGGAATTTTGAATTCATGACCATATAGGTGTCATCTAAATCCGTGTAAGTAAATGAGATCACTGAAAAAGCAAGCTCCGAAAAAGGAAGAAAATGAAGCACTATCAGAACCAAAAGGTGCTCTAAGTCTTAGAGATCAAACAGAGCATGAAGATTTTTAAAAATATACTTAGAAGGAGTTGCTAGTGATGGAAAGGAAAACAGAAGATTGAAATATCATTTGGACAAAATTAGAGTACTTCAAGGAAGAATGCCAGTTGTGTCAAATGTTGAAAATTTAAACACAATGAAGATAGTAAATATCCTCATGAGAGGTAAAACACAGCTGCCAAGAGAACATTGATGACCTTCACAGGAGTAAAACTGTGGGTACTTAAGAGCAGAACCCAGATTGTAATGAGCAAATACATGAGTAAGACTTTAGAAGGTGAGCACAGAATATAAGCCATGATTTTGTGAAATGGTTGCAAAGAAAGCAGAGTCATATGCAGTGGGGGGTTTGGGGAATGTGAAAGAAAGATTTTTTTTTTTTGATGTATATATAATGAGAGATACAACATGACCTGAAGTGGGAACGGTTGATGATTCAGTAGCAAGGGGATATAAGCAAAAAAAAAGATTGATCCTTCAGAAAAAGTTGGAGAAATTGAACTTTGACAGAAAGAGAGGACACATCCCCCACTCTAATAGGAAGAAGTAAAAAGTATGGATGGAAATGTAGGTTGTTTGTTGGGGGAAGAAAATGAGAAATTTTACATCTCATGACCCTTGTTAAGGATAAATCAAACTTATCATCTCAAAGTATGCTGAGTAAGGACCAAGACACATTTGAGGCAAAAGAACACAAGGAAATGTTGCATCTGAGATTGAGATTTCTCTAGTAAGAGAAATATGTTAATGTGAGTGTCCCTCTAGATTTTGTGGTCTGCAATTTCCAGCTGTTAGAGAGCTGCAGAAATAGATGAAGAAGTCTTCAAATCCTCCCAAACCACCACAAAAAATAGGCAAAGCAACTAGAAGGGAAAAGCCAAAACCCAGTAACAAAACACAGAAAACATCGACAGTAAAACTAGTTAATTTTTTTTTCCCTTGGGAGGGACCAAGATGGCGGAACAGCATGGAAGTTGTTGTTTTTTTTTTTTTTTACTTCTCATCGCTGAAATGCAGCTAGATCAACACTAAGCCATCCTGCACACCTATAAAATGGACTTGAGGATTAACACAAAAATCTGCACAACCTGAACCACAGAACTCAGCAGGTATGCGGCACAGAAAGATGAACTGGGGTAGAAAGAAGCAGCAGAGGGCAAGAAGTGGTTTTTGCTTGTGGAGAGAGTACGGGAAAAGCACGCCCCCCTACCAAAAAGCAACTGGAGAGAAAGTGGAAAAGTGGAAACAGCTGCAGGGACTGAACTAAAAAGGGAGAAAAGAGAAGGGAGAGGGTTTAAATTGCATTAAGACTCTATAAACGGGAAGGGAAGAGTCTGAAACTCCGCAGCTTGATACCTGATGGTGCTCTGGTGGGAGGGGCGAATCCTCAGGAGCAGACAGCGAAGTCCAAGGGCCTCTCGGGGAGAGGCGGTTCCCCTACGGGGAGGATACTTGGTAGAGGCTGTGTAGCTACCCCACAGGCAGATTCCAGCAGACCCTGGAGAACAACCACATTTGCTGTTGTTGGAACAAGGGCATAAGGGGGAAGCCTGGTGCCAGATATTTGCTGTTTTTCCATAAACCCTGAAACGCTGCTGCTACAAGATCGCGTGAACTTTTTCTGGGGCGAGCTGGCATCCAGCTGCAGTCTCTGGGCATCGGCAGCATGGCAGCCTCATTAACAGTCCTGGGTGCGTCTGGCACCTGGCCATGGCTCAGAGAAACCCTCCCTCAGAAGGTCTGAGCAGGTCAAAGCTGCAGTCCCTCAGAAGTAAGGGGTTGGCAGACACAGCCACATTTGAGATAAAACTCAAGAGGGAGGTATCACCTGGCAGCCTGACAGCTTGGTCATAGACAGTGTAGAAGCAGGGAGTGGACAGAAGTCGGAGACAAAGGACAAAGGTGTGGACAAAGGAGGGGTGCTTGATTGCCAGTTGCGAGAGCACAGAATTCTAATACTAGAGACTGGGCAATTGGCTGATGCCATTTTCACCCCTCCTGGGCATGCGCATACACGGCTACACATGCCACCGCAATCCACCCCAGTAGGCTAAGCAGCACCCTCTAATGGAAAACAGAGCCTTTAAACTAAACCCTGCCCAACAGGGACAACAGCACTCTTGACAAACACAAGTCTCTGCACCTGTTTAGTTTATGGACTATAAAAAAACTGTTTCATAGCTTGACTTCTACAGGAAACCAGATGGAATTTCAGTCGTACTTCATTCTGTTCGCTGTTCCTTTTATTAAATTATTTTTCCTTTCTCTTTTTTTATTCTTGAATACAGAAAGAGAAAAAAATCTATTTTTATTTTCTATTTTCATTAAAAAGATTTTTCGTTAATTTTTCTACTATATTTTTTACTTTTTGTACATTTTTAAAATATTTTACTTTCATCATTTCATTTTATTTTACTGTATTCATTTTTCTAAATTTTCAAATGTTTTCCTTTTTTTCCTCTTTTTTCTTTTTTTTTTATTTTTTTATCTTTCTCTTTTTTTCTCTAATCTATCAAGGTTCTTTCAACAACCAGACAAAACACACCTAGGATATAACATCCTTTATTTGATTTCTTTGTGTTGTTTTCATTTTTTAACTTTCTTTTTTTACCTTATTAATTCCTTTTCTTCCTTCAAAATGGCAAAACTAAGGAATCCACCCCAAAAGAAATAACAGGAAGAAATGACAGCCAGGGACTTAATCAACACAGATACAAGCAAGATGTCAGAACCAGAATTTAGAATCACAATAATAAGAATATTAGCTGGGGTCGAAAATAGATTAGAATCCCTTTCTGTGGAGATAAAAGAAGCAAAATCTACTCAGGATGAAATAAAAATTGTTATAACTGAGCTGCAATCTCCAGTTGATGCCACAGAGGCAAAGATGGGTGAGGAAGAACAGCAAATCAGTGATATAGAGGACAAACTTATGGAAAATAATGAAGCAGAAACAAAGAGGGAAACTAAGGCAAAGGAGCACAAAATAAAAGTTAGAGAACTCAGTGACTCATTAAAAAGGAGTAACATCAGAATCATAGGGGTCCTAGAAGATGAAGAAAGAGAAAAAGGGGTGAAAATTTATGTGAGCAAATCCTAGAGGAAAACTTTCCTAACCTGGGGAAAGACACAGATATCGAAATCTAGGAAGCACAGAGGATTCCCATTAGATTCAACAAAAACCGACCTTCAACAAGGCATAGCATAGTCAAATTCACAAAATACTCAGGCAAGGAAAGAATCATGAAAACAGCAAGGGAAAAAAAAAAGTCCTTAACCTATAAGGGAAGACAGATCAGGTTTGCAGCAGACCTATCCACAGAAACTTGGCAGGTCAGAAAGGAGTGACAGGTTCAATGTACTGAACTGGAAAAATATGTATCCAAGAATTCTTTATCCAGCAAGGATTCCACTCAAAATAGAAGGAAGGATAAAGAGTTTCCCAAACAAAATTAAAGGAGTTCATGACCACTAAACCATCCAGGGAAGAAATTTTAAGGGGTAATTTCTGAGGGGAGAAAAGACAGAAAAGAATAAAAAAAGGAACAGAAATAGAAAGGACCAGAGAACACTACTAGAAACTCCAACTCTACAGGTGACATGATGGCAATAAATTCATATATTTCAGTACTCACTCTAAATGTCAATGGTCTAAACATTCCAATAAAAAGACATAGGGTAACAGAATGGATAAGAAAACAAGATCCATCTATATTCTGTTTACATGAGACCCGTTTTAGGCCTAAAGACATCTTCAGGTTGAAAATAAAGGGATGGAGAACCATCTATCATGCTAACGGTCACCAAAAGAAAGCCAGAGTAACCATACTTCTATCAGACAACCTAGATTTTAAAGTAAAGATGGGAAGAGATGAAGAAGGGCATTATATCACAATTGAGGGGTCTATCCACCAAGAAGACCTGAGAATTGTGAACATTTATGCTTCAAATGTGAGAGCACCCAAATATATAAAGCAATTCATCACAAATGTAAACAAACTCATTGATAATACCATAATAATAGGGGACTTCAACACCCCACTTACAGCAACAGACAGATCATCTAAACAGAAAATCACCAAGGAAACAATGGCTATGAATGACACACTGGGCCAGATGGACTTAACAGATATATTCAGAACATTTCATCCTAAAGCAGCAGAATACACATACTTCTGAAGTGCACATGAAACAGTCTCCAGAATAGATCACATACTGGGACACAAATCAGCCCTCAACAAGTACAAAAAGATCGAGATCATACTGTGTATATTTTCAGACCACAACAAGATGAAACTCAAAATCAACTATAAGAAAAAATTTGGAAATATAAATACTTGGAGACTAAAGAACACCCTACTAAATAATGAATGGGCTAACCAATAAGTTAAAGATCAAATTAAAAAGTACGTGGAAGCCAATGAAAATCATAACACCACAGCTCAAAACCTCTAGGACACAGCCAAGATAGTCATAAGAGGGAAGTATATAGCAATCCAGGCTTTCCAAAAGAAGAAAGAAAGGTCTCATACACAATATAACCTTACACCTCAAAGAGCTGGAAAAGAACAGCAAATAAAACCCAAAACCAGCAGAAGACAGGAAGTAATAAAGATTAGAGCAGAAATCAATGCTATCGAAACCAAAAAAACAGTAGAACAGATCAATGAAATCACAAGCTGTTTCTTTGAAACAATTAACAAAATTGGTAAACCCCTAGCTAGTTTGATCAAAAAGAAAAAGGAAAGCACCCAAATAAGTAAAATCAAGGATGAAAGAGGAGAGATCACAACCAACATGGGAGAAATGCAAACAATAATAAGAGAATATTAGGAGCAATTATACGCCAATAAAATGGGCAATCTGGAAGAAATGGACAAATTTCCTAGAAACATATAAACTACTAAAACTGAAACAGGAAGATATAGAAAATTTGAACAGACCCATAACCAGTAAAGAAATTGAAAGAGTAATAAAAAATCTCCCCCAAAAAAAGAGTCCAGGGCTGAATGGTTTTCCAGGAGAATCCTACCAAACATTTAAAGAAGAGTTAATACATATTCTCTTGAAGCTATTCCAAAATATACAAATGGAAGGAAAACTTCCAAACTCTTTCTATAAAGCCAACATTACCTTGTTTCCAAACAGAAAAAGACCCCAATAAAAAGGAGAACTATAAACCTATTTCCCCGATGAACATGGATGCAAAAACCCTCAACAAGATATTAGCCGACCAGCTCCAACAATACATTAAAAAAATTATTCACCACGACCAAGTGGTTTTTATACCTGGATGCAGGGCTGGTTCAATATCCGCAAAACAATCAATGTGATTGATCACATCAATAAAAGAAATGACAACAACCACATGATCCTCTCAATAGATGCAGAGAAAGCATTTGACAACTATAGCATCCATTCTTGGTAAAAACCCTCAGGAAAGTGGAGATAGAAGTATCATACCTCAAGATCGTAAGTCATATATGAAAGACCCACTGCTAATATCACCCTCAATGGGAAAAAAACTGAGAGGAGGAACAAGACAGGGATGTCCACTCTCACCACTGTTATTCAACATAGTATTGGAAGTCTTAGCCTCACCAATCAGACAACACAGAGAAATAAAGGCATCCAAACCAGCCAGGAGGAGTCAAACTTTCACTCTTCGCAGATGACATGATTCTCTATCATGGGAAAGCCCCCCCCCCCAAAAAAAAATGCTAGAACTGTTCCATGAATTCAGCAAAGTGGCAGGATATAAAATCAATGCACAGAAATCAGAAGTGGCAGCATATAAAATCAATGCACATTCCTATACACTAATAATGAAGCAACAGAAAGAGAAATCAAGGAATCGATCCCATTTACAATTGTACCAAAACCATAAAATACCTAGGAATAAATCTAACCAAAGAGGTGAAAAATCTATACACTGATAACTATAGAAAGCTTATGAAAGAAACTAAGAAGACACAAAAAAATGGAAAAAGATTTCATGCTCCTGGATTGGAAGAACAAATTGTTAACATGTCAATACTACCCAAAGCAATCTACATATTCAATGCAATACTTAACAAAACAACACCAGCATTTTTCTCAGAGCTAGAACAAACAATCCTAAAATTTGTATGGAACCAGAAAAGACCCAGAACAATCGAAGCAATCTTGAAAAAGAAAACCAAAGCTAGAGGCATCACAATCCTGGACTTCAAGCTGTATTACAAAGCTGTAATCATCAAGACAGTATGGTACTGGCATAAAAACAGACACTCAAATCAATGGAACAAAATAGAGAACCCAGAAATGGACCCACAAACGTATGGCCAAACTAATCTTTGACAAAGCAGGAAAGAATATCCAATGGAATAAAGACAGTCTCTTCAGCAAATGGTGCTGGGAAAACTGGACAGTGACATGCAGAAAAATGAACCTGGACCACTTTCTTATACCATACACAAAAATAAACTCAAAATGGGGGCATCTGGATGGTCATTCTGTTAAGCATCTGACCTCGGTTCAGGTCATGATCTCACAGTTTGTGAGTTTGAGTCCCATGTCAGGTTCTGTGCTGACATCTCAGAGCCTGGAGCCTGCTTCAATTTCTGTGTCTCACTCTCTCTCTGCCCCTCCCCCACTTGTTCTCTCTCTCTCTCTCTCTCTTTCTCTCTCTCTCAAAAATAAGTGTAAAAAATTTTTTTTAAATAATAAATAAACAAGCAAACAAACTCAAAATGGATGAAAGACCTAAATGTAAGACAGGAAGCCATCCAAATCCTCGAGGAGAAAGCAGGCAAAAACCTCTTTGACCTTGGCCACAGCAACTTCTTACTCAATACATCTCCGGAGGCAAGGGAAACAAAAGCAAAAATGAACTATTGGGACCTCATCAAAATAGGAAGCTTCTAAACAGTGAAGGAAACAATCAGCAAAACTAAAAGGCAACTGACAATGGAAGATGATATTTGCAAATGACATATCAGATAAAGGGTTAGTATCCAAAATCTAAAGAACTCAACACCCAAAAAACCAATAATCCAGTGAAGAAATGGGCAAAAGACATGAATAGACATTTCTCTGAAGAAGACACCCAGATGGCCAACTGACACATGAAAAATGCTCAACTTCACTCATCATCAATGAAATACACATCAAAACCACTATGAGATACCACCTTACGCCTGTGACAGTGGCTAACGTCAACAACTCAGGCAACAACAGATGTTGGCAAGGATGCGGAGAAAGATCTCTTTTGCATTGCTGGTGGGAATGCAAACTGGTGCAGCCACTCTGGAAAACAGTATGGAGGGTCCTCAAAAACTAAAAATAAAACTACCCTATGACCCAGCAATTGCACTACTAAGTATTTATCCAAGGGATATAGGTGTGCCGTTTCGAAGGGGCACATGCACCCAAATGTTTATAGCAATGCTATCGACAATGGCCAAAGTATGGGAAGAGCCCAAATGTCCACTGATGGATGAATGGATAAAGGAGAGGTGGTATATCTATACAATGGAGTATAATTCGGCAATCAAAAAGAATGAAATCTTGCCATTTGCAACTACATGGATGGAGCTGGAGGGTATTATGCTAAGTGAAATTAGTCAGTCAGAGAAAGACAAAAATCATATGACTTCACTCATATGAGGACTTTATGATACAAAACAGATGAACATAAGGGAAGCGAAGCAAAAATAGTAAAAAAAAAACATGAAGGGGGACAAAACATAAGAGATTCTCAAATATGGAGGAAAAACAGAGGTGGAGAGGTTGTGTGGGGGGGTATGAGCTAAATGGGTAAGGGGCCTTAAGGAATCTACTCCTGAAATCCTTGTTGTACCATATGCTAAGTTGGATATAAATTAAACAATAATAAATTTAAAATTTTTATTCCTTAAACCTCCAAAACTGAGTGGACACAAAGCACCAATAGCAATGTGACTTTGTGGCAAGAACACTTGTGTCAGAAAAGGTAGGACAGAGGTGAAGCCAGGAGAGGCATGGCAAAGCCATGAGAGGCCAAGCTTACAGTAGGAACAAGGATATTGTGAGCTATTTAGAGAAGCATCAAGCATGCAAGAGAATAGAAGACATAGAAGAAGAGAGAGAGTGAGCAAGAGCTTGTGTGGGAGCTGTGGGGAAGAGGGGAGAGAGAAAGACAGAGAGAGGCTGGCTAGCTTTGCAGGCACATGAATATATCACATAAACATTTTTCATGTCTATGTATTCAGACCCACATTTCAATGATTGCTTAGAATTCAATTTGGGATGTATGGTGAATTCTTTACTCCTCTATCACTGTATAAATGGTTCTTATGATGGGGGGGAGTCACAAATTCAATTTGGGATGTATGGTGAATTCTTTACTCCTCTATCACTGTATAAATGGTTCTTATGATGGGGGGGGAGTCACAAAAGCAACAAAGTAGCTACATGAAACTATCACTTGCAGTCTTCTTGACAAATTCACTTGTTTTCTGAGAATAAGTTCTTTTTTTTTTAAGATTTATTTACTTTTGAGACAGAGAGAGACAGAACGCGAGCAGGGAAGGGGCAGAGAGACAGGGTGACAGAATCTGAAGCAGGCTCCAGGCTCTGAGCTGTCAGCACAGAGCCCAATGTGGGGTTCAAACTCACGAACTGTGAGATCCTGACCTGAGCTGAAGGCAGACGCTTAACGCTTAATCGCCTGAGCCACACAGGCGCCCCTGAGAATAAATTCTTAAAGTGCAATTCCTGTTTTAAGTATCTGTATACTTATGTATGGGTTTTGATATTTATTTCTAAATTGGTTCTACAAACAAACACCCCCACTATCAGAGCCTTAAAATAGCAAATACTAAATACACTAATCTCGCGTTTCTCATTTTTTTATTATTTAATTTATATTATTTTTCAATTTTAATAGTTACTTGCTCCAAAAATTGAGTTCATCTTTAAGGGGTTCAAAGACACTGTCTGACACAGGTGGCCTATATGCTTGTGTCCTCTGCAATTGTAATTTTTATCTAATTTTTGATATTGAACCTGTTAATATCGAACAGGTATGCCTTATATTTTAATTAGTTTGAAATTAAATGGAAAGTCTACAGGTATTAAAAAACTATTTGGCATAATACTGAAATTTGAAAGACAGTGATTTATCTGTTTAAGTTTTCTTTTTCTCTAAAATTGTTTTTCTGTTTATTCATAGACTCTAGTGTTGTGTTTTCTGCTTCATTAATTTCTGTTTTTCTCTGTTTTACTCCCCTATTCCTATTTTATTAGGCCTTTTTGTTTTAACATAATGAGTTTTCACAATCATTCTTTCTAAGTTGTTTATAATTGGAGCTATGCTTCTGTCTTTAACAAATTAATTTTAAAAAGGAAGCATTGCTTTGTTATTCCTTTACTAGTAATTTCTAGTTTTACATCTTTTCAATCAAGGGCTTTCATTTTGTGGCTATTTTTATGATTCATGTGGTATAATACATAATCAATATTTGTAAATATGCTATAAACATTAAGTCTATTTTGAGGATAAGTACTTAAAGTTGAACTAAGAAATACATATAATTACATTATTTAATTCCTTTATTTCTATATTTTATTTCAGACCATTTAATAAAAACAGAAATAAAGATAGAAGAAGGAAAATATAGTAAGAATTAACATGTGGTTAAACTGGGTGAAAGATTTCTAGGAATTCTCTGTGCCATGCGTGCAACTTTTGTATCCATTTGAAATTAGGAAAAAAAATTTAATAAGTTCAAAAAAGTATTCTACTGTATTGATGTAAGTTCAAAAGTAAATACACCTTTGAGTCAAGAGATGATTTCAGACACATATTATCCCTTTTCTTAACAACCAAGCACACATTAAGATGTTTTTACCAAGAGAAACGGAGAGTCTACAGGTATTAAAAAAAAAACTATTTGGCATAATACTGAAATTGAGCCAACTATGGTTAAAAAAGCATCACAGAGTTTTCAGAAAAGACATGAAATTTTAGAAAAGAAATAGACTTCATCTTGATGAAGCAAAAAGCCAAAGATCACTGATAAATTTACTGTGAAAAATGCTCCATGCCACCATTGGTCATTCTGAGGCTTCATGCACACTAACTCATAACCAGACTATTTTGACATCTATCATATTAAGCTCAGTGCAGTTCAAAGGGCCAATGATAAAAAAGATTGTCGATTATTGTTACAGGATAATTTTCTAGGTAATTTTTTCTTTCTCCAGTCTGAGCTTTGGTCAACACATTTTTCAAGAGCCTCAACTAGTCTAATCCCTGGGGGAAAATACTCCATCAGGAATATGTTTTGTCAGTAATTTTTAAAATACTAGTGGTTTTATATATCTAATAACTATATACAAACGTATACATTCTTTTTGCTAATTTTTACCTATCAATTTTGATACTCCTATAATATGGAGTTTTCAGAAATAGCAATTTATTACATTAGCCAAAGGATATGGCTGATGGCTTCCTGATGTATGACTATCATCTAAGAAACAAGTAGGTATTCATCATACATCAACTGAATGTAGCAAATATGAATTTCAGGCCAAAAAAAATGCAAGTGTGTGAGAAATGTAACATACTTTAATCTTTCAAGCCCCATTTCCACTAAATATCAAACTTTCTATTAGTAAAAATACAATTGCCTCTTTTTTCACTAGTGTGCTAGCAAATTTTTAACAACTATCTCTGGGAGAGTGGAAAGCAAGCCCTGATTCATAGCATCCCCCACTTTTAATGGCATAAATACCCTGGCCAGTTACAACTGGCTAATTTGACATTCACTTAACAAAAAGATGTGAAGAGTTGCTAACAATACACACCAAATTATCTCCCAAACACACTACTGCTTCCTTTCTAAGAGTTGTATCAGTGTATCAGTTAGCAAAGCTTTTGGGCAAGAGTCCAGCTATTCATGCCTATACATACCGTGATAGATATCATCCTGTTAATACACAAAGAACACTATTCTGTTTTCCTTTGTACTCTAACTCAAGAACTCTCTGAGTCTGTTTTTTAGCTAGCAGGAGTCCATTTGGACCCATGGGAATTTGCATTCACTCCCATAACTCAAGGAATAAAGGAGGCTCTAGGCACCTGTTGCAGACCCATTCACCTAGAAAAATCTTGCATCCATTTATATTGTGCTGCCCCTGTGATGCATTGTCCTGCAAGGAAAGCTGAGGTTCAGCCATGAACCTCATGTGGGAGGTGAGAGAGATGGGTCTTTGGACCTGACTCCACCAATTTACCTGAGGTTTCTGTCACCCCTTCACCCAAACAGGGTGTCATTCAGCATAGATGTATTGAGGGCAAGGGAGAGGGTTCTCTCAGGGATGCTCATGAACATCTAACAATGGTTTTTCTCCCAATTACTGTCTCATCAGAATAGGAATCCATACTCTATATAGGAATCATAGTAATTATTTACAAATCATGCATTCTCCAAAATTTTTTGGAGAAACAACTCAGGCTTAGATTTTTTAATACTCCCAGGCTCTAATGCAAGAAATTATTTTTCTATGTTTTTAACACCTTTTTCATGAGGAAAGATATTCTATTGAAAAATAAAATAAGGAGCAAAAAATGAGCAGAGATTTTAAGAGAAATCTTCAGTTAATATAAAAATATTATCTTACTACATGTGCTTTTGTTCTCGAGAGAAATTGAATTTTGTTTATCAAAAACTTTACTCATATACCTATGCTTTTCCCCAGCAACTTAATTTCTCAATTTTTACCATAAAAAATAATTTAAAATGTTCACAATTTAACTGTAATAATGCTCATCACAGTGTCATTAATCATTGTAAAAAAATAGCAAGCACCATAATGAAAATTTAGTCACAAATTATATGTGTTAAATGAAATATCATACAACTATTAAATGAGATTATGGAAAGATATACTTCACAAGAAAAGATGTGTGTAATTCACGGTTAAGTGGAAAAATCAAAATATGTTTCTGAAAAAAAAGATCTCTCATACATGCTTATGTATGTTGTAATATCTAAGGGACGGTATACTCAGTGATTTTTATTTTCACTTTATTATCAGCTTTCTAATTGTTTTGTTAGCAGTAATATTTGATAAGTAGTAAAATATCCTTTTACCAAATACCCCTTGGACACTTCAGATAAGATATATTTTGAGAATGATGTATATATATTTTTTTTAATTTAGGGATGAGATTATCTGATTTTTTCATTATATTTATTCTACAGCTTTGAGATTTATGTACAGTTTCACATATATTTCTTTTAAAAAAAATTGTCTTTATTTATTTTGAGAGAGAGAGAGAGAGAGAGAGTACACACGCCTGTGTGAGCCAAAGAGGGGCAAAGAATCTCAAGCAGGCTCTGCACTGTCAACTCAGAGCCTGATGCAGGGACTGCATCACATCAACTGTGAGATCATGACCTGAGCTGATATCAAGAGTTGGGCGCTTAACCAACTGAGTCACCCAGATGCCCCGCGTGTATGTCTTAACCCTCACACCTATCCCTGCATGACATAGAATATGTTGTTTTCTCTGTTTCAAATATAAAAAAACTGGGCCTATATGATGTGTAGTAATTTACACTGTCATTTAGCATATAGGTTATGAATTGTGTGCCTCCAAATTCAGCACTCTTTCTAATATATCATGATGTTTTATGGAAAATTTGTTCATATAGTATTTGAAAGAGAAGATAGCATGAAATAAATGTCTTTATTATTTATAGGTGCTGGAAAAATTGCACAAAAACATTTTGATCAAAGGAATTACAATTACACCCTGAAATAGATGTCCATGACTATTAGTTTAAAAAAATTATTCCTAATAGAAATATGAATATTCTAAAAACTAAAAAAAAGGAAAAAAAGGAAAAAATAAGACTGTTTCAGCCTTGGGCTAAGGCAGTTGTGTGTATTCCCTTATTTAATTATCAGATTAACTTTTTGAGTATGTACTCTCAAGTTTGTATCACGTATACCTTTTCCTACGATAAAATTTAATTTAAAAGTAATCCAATCTACTCCATGTTGTGCAAATAGCCAATGACAGAAACCAGTCAATGCTTTTCATCATGACCATATGTTCATATGAGCAAGTATCAATTGGTGTGAATCACCATAACCATCAACAGAAATCTGCAAGCAACAAGGATTGAATTGTTAACCCAAAGACTACCAGAACATTTACAAGAGATGAGATGTCAATAATTTTTCAATCACTCAGATTGAAACAGAAAACACAAAGAGGAAATTTGCTGAGAATACAAAACTTTGGCACACATAATGACCTCACTGGTCTATTTGTTTTATAATAGTCTTCATGATAATCAAAAACCGTTCTGTTTATGACAAACAACACAATAAAGAATAAGGAAATGAAGCAATTACATGGATAGACAAAGTCAGCACATCTCTTTTGACTGAATTACATGGCAGTTTTATGTAAAGCTGCTTTCAGGCACCTAAATTACTTACGGAAGTGTAGGTTTTCCCCATTCTGCCTCATTACACGTTGAATGTCTACACAACAACGTATTGCCCTAAAGACAGTCACAATTATATCCTTTATATGTATGAGTGTATGATAGCCCTGAGTTCTAACTGTTCTAAAGATATCGATATATCTAACAGAAAACAAGGGTTCTAATCCACAATTTATAATGTTTATGGATTTTAAAAGATCTACTCATTTACTTCTCATTCATATGAAATATTATCTACATATGAGTTCAGGAGACTTAGAAAAAGCAAAATAGCAAGACTCATCAAACGTATTATAAGAATACAATCGATTTACCACTGATCTCATTTTATGCTTTCAGCAAAACTGAATACAATTCTCTGCTGTATGCCACGTATTGAGTCCAACAGAACAGATTAGCCCTGCCTTCATGAGTCTTTTGTTCTAGTGATAGTCTAATGAATGTCATAATTGATTTCCCCTACACTAAAAAGGAATTTCCCCATCCTAACATGTGTAAGATTTTCAAGATGGTCCTCAATGCTGCTGGTGTGACTGACTACTGTGGTTTGACAGAAAATCACCTCAAAGTTTGGCTTTGTGTTTTTACTCATCCTCTAAGCTGGAGTCTGTTGACAAACACAGCTTTCAAAATGTGTCACACCTGTGGCTCTCACTTGAAAGGAAACATATGAAAGCCTGGAGACTTTGTTCCTGGGGAAATCTCACAGAGAAAAACTGATCAAATCAAGGACATGCCCATAGCAGAGGACAAGATCAAGCTGCCGGGTCTAGCTCATCTAATGCATTTTCATATCTCCAGAGACTGTTGATCAGAGTCCTGTTTCTAAAAATGTCCATGCTTCTGGGAATACTATTATTAAATCATTTTTCACTTTTCACATTTTCTTTTCTTCCATCAGTCTGAATATCTATTCTAAAGCCACAGGACTGCATTTGTCAAAGAGATAAGCAACACTGTTATTCAGAAGGAGAATGTGAGATGTCTTTTAAAAACAAAATAAAAAATTTATAAAATCTACAGTCTTCCTTCACTAAAAGAAAAATCAATTCAGAACATTTATGACCTGATCATTAGATCATATTTATGCATCCCCATGGTAGAAAGGGATGAATTTAACCTCGCTGATCTAGTAAAAAGTTGCTATTTTGATACATTAGGATTTCTCCTTAGGTACATGAACAAACCAGCATGCTCAAGTATTCTCTGACATGCTAAAATCTGTATTTGTCCCAACTTTTTGGACAGACATGTTTTCTCTACTACTTAGCAGCAAAGCAAAGCATAGGTCATATACTAAGTCAATCATTAAAAGTTTGATTCATTCATTTCAAAGACACACCGACATTAAAGTTACAGCCACTTAGGAATAAATACCCTTAGGAAACTTGTAACCCAATGTTAAACCAGCCGTTTCAACATAAGAGTTGACCACTAATGTACCAAGTCTCTAAAACTGTCCTTTCAAATGAATTATTTTCTTAATTTCATTTAAATGTGGGGACTTCTGTCCCCAACCTATGTCCTAGCTTTAGTAACTCATATTTTGCTAAAAAACATTTTCTGCTCCAATTATCCATCTGAGAATGCTGGAAGAAATACTGCAGACTTAAGACTATGTAAAACCTTTGTTCCTGCTACATAAAGTCAGTCAAATTTGCTCAGAAATAGACATGCTTTTATTTCTCCTCAGTGATGAACAATTTGTTGAGCACTCTAAAATAACAAGCAACAATTTGTCCACAATTTTAAAATTCATTCACACATTTAATTTACCAATAGAAAAAGAAAAGTCTTTTGATTCATTTTCCCCTAAGATTTCTCATTTCTATTCCACCCCCCTCCAGCATCTTTTACTTTAGTAAGGTTTTTATGCCCTCCTTGGAAAAAAAAAAAATTCAGGTTTCAGTAGGCTTCACCGAAACACCAAAAAGACATCATTTGACAAATGATACATGGCTTAATTTCATTCTATTCCATCTCATATTTTCATATACCTCATTACTGTTCTTACTGTCAGTTTGCAATAATCCTCAATAATGGAGAATACAGAACGCATGGGACTGGAAATCCACATATAAATCCCAACCTTATTCTATCCAACATATTCTATCTTCTTCAATCTAACCTTTCCCTAGAGAACCTAATAATGAGCAAAACTGGCTGAGAGCAGTTTCACCTCATCTCACTTCTGGCAGAAAAGGGACTAAAGTAAGTGGTGGCCAGGATGCAAGTCTCAGTGTAGCTAGGAGTTTTATCAAAGTGAACTGAAGTACAGAACTTACCAATTAACTCAATATGCCAAGAATTCTCAGAGCAGGAAGATCAAAAATAACAGAGAGAGACAGAGAAGGACTGGATGCCGCTTCAACCCTGGCTTAAAGCAGCCAAGAGGAAGTGTTTCTTTTCAGGCCTGGGGAAACTACCATGTCAGTAAAGGGCTATAGTCTCACATCCCAAGTACAGAGGATGCAGTAGATCTGTGACTGAGGAATGGAACATGAAATAGGGAGAGAGATAGAGAATGCTCCCACAGAGTCACAAAAGCTATGGTTAAAAATTAGGCTAGCAAAGGCTGCCTAGATTCCTTATTAGGTGGAAAAGAAAAAAAAAATCAAACTATATACAGATTCTTCCAAAAATGCCATTGAATCATTGCTCCCTCTAAGCAGGGGCAGATGGGGGGTATTCCATCTATCTTTCCTTCTGGGCCCTTGCTAATTTCAGGCAAGACTCCCTTTAAGTCCCAGAAGGAGTGGGAGGGAGGGAAATCAGAATGCTCTAGGGCAGGACTCTTGACACTCTATATTCATCTTTCCACAAGCCATAGGTAGATCCCTATGTGGGAGAACATTTCTAGGGTCTGAGTTCCAGGACTGCATCTTCTGTGGTCAATCCCAGAGATGGTGTTAAGTCAAAAGGGATTATCACTACAATTTATGTCCCAAAATAACTGAGGTCCTTATAATTTTTAAAGCACTTTTTACAAATCAGTCAGATATGCTAAATGAAAACATGTGTCAGGTAATAAAGGATGAAAGTAATAAAACCAGCAGGTCTAATCTTAAACTATGGCAAGTAAAAATAAGTTATGTTTGAGCTTTCTGACAGCCAACATAAAGGGGAAAAAACATTAAGAGGGGATTCCTTAGGACAATTAGGTAGTTTATAACATGCTGATTTTTCTTCCAATTAGGTTATGGATTAACAGTAAGACCAATAAGTATAAAGACTGATCTAAACAATGTTGGGTACACAAAGAGAAATAAATGGAATTAATTGTATCACTAAAAAGAAAGGGATAAAATCTAATAAGTAAACTGAGTGGTGAGGCTTTTATTACTAGCCAACTCTTGACTTGGTTGTTAAATTTTAAGAATTCATATGAGGGAACTTCAGCCAAAGAAGATGAAAGACATGTCAAACATGCTGGTTCAAGGTAGAGGGAAAGACAAAAGCTAGGTACAAAGCTGAGGACAATTTTGATAATCATGGCAAAGTTTAAAAAAGGGCAGGATAAGGATAAAATCTGGGACACTGAAAATATTAGCAAGTTCCATGTATCCAGTAGTATTTCAAGGATCATAGAACATAAATTTTTTATCATAAGACTTTTATTTATTTTCAGGAAGTTTAAATATATTCACCTTGTGACAATTATTACCTTTGCTCTGAGGAAGGAAAAAATCAGCACACAGGTTGTGCTCAGAATATTAGAAGGAGCCTATGAGTAGTTCTGAATACAGATATATTTTAATCTATTCATTAACTTTGAACTGTAATACCCAGCCAGAGGATTTGGATAGCTTCCAACCATTGCCGTGTGCACCATGACAACCTAAATGCAGTATGTTTTATAGGAAGGGATGTTTTTCTTTAGGACATCTTAATATCAGTAGATGTTCACTGGGACAAGTATTTCTATATCAAGAAGAAACATTTTTCCTTTTAATTTTTCAGCAAGATAAATATTATCCCAGAGATATTTAATAATGTCATTTACATGGCATATGTCCATTTGATTTAGATCTTAAGAGTAATGTTTTAGGGGTGCCTGAGTGGGTCAGTCAGTTGAGCATCTGACTCTTGATTTTGGTTCAGGTCATGATCCCAGAGTCATGAGATCGAGCCCTGCATCAGGCTCCATGCTGAACATGAATCCTGATTCAGATTCTCTCTCTCTCTCTTTCTCTGCCTCTCTCCCCCACTCATCCTCTCTCTCAAAAAAAAAAAAAAAAGAGTAATTTTCCAAGTTAAATTTTAAATTACTAGTAAATATCTTCGTTAAAACAATCTGATAAATATGTATATTTAAATACCTATAATATTTAAACAGATATATTTAAATATATATATCAATAAAAAAGTAAAGTCATAGTTATCACTTCCCTTTCAACATGTATTTTACAAAAAATCCCGTTGGGGATAGGTAGATATATTTCTACAAACTTCTGTAGTAATAGAAATACGTAAAGGTGAGAAACAACCAAGTAAACATAATGTTAATATAGTCTTTTAAAACAGCAGTCATACATTAGAGAAAAATTTAACCATGAAAATTAAAAGTAAAGTTTTCCCTTAAATAGGCATTATAACAATTGAGATATTTGGTTCCAAAATTTATAAAGGCACATGTTTTCAAAATTTTTTAAATGTCAATTTGCCGTCACTTTTTAATTCATAAGTAATCTCTGTTTTATATGCACTTGGAGTCAGTGCCTCTCCTTATGCTATTAGGGAAAGGCAAACAAACAAAAATATTTTTAACCAGTAATCTTTAACTTTTTTTCTTTAAATATTAACATTTTAAAGATGAAGAACTTCCCCCCAGAAACATTCAAACACACATAACCAACTTACTTCTCTATAGAATTTCAGAGAGTCCCAGTTTTAATGAATTCCAGGACTAGGCTAAGCATCCCTGGTCTGATAAAAATATCATTTTCTTTCTTTCTCTCTCTTTCCTTTCCTCTGGCTTTTCATTCCTTTTGCTTGTTTGCTTGTTTTTAAAGAGAGCATGAACCTGAGATTTAAATTCAAGATGTGGAGTCTAGAATTTGCTTTAGGGAACTAGTCTGCATTCATGGCTAGGTAGTATTTAGGAGTATTATTTAAGGTATTTATTCTATTTTCCATTAATTTCCTGTACTTAACTGGGTGACAGGTTCTGTCCCTCAATGCTTCTCAGCAGATGCTCACAAACAGCAAGGAAAAAGGCTGAAGTAGCCTACCAGAATTCTACACATTTGGTTTCCAAAAGCCCAGATTCAGAGAGAGGAAAAATTGTTGGGATGAAAAGAGAAGCTTTCCCCCAACTAAAGAAATAGGTCAACTTTCTCACCTGGAGGATAAAAGATAAAAACAGGTATGAGAAAAATAAAAACAAACAGGTCTGAGGACTATAGATTTAGGAAGACCAAGGCCTGACTCTCTGGAAATGCCCAAGAGAGTAATCAAGACCCTAGAAAAGGACGGCTTTTCAATCCATGCAAGGCCACAAGATTATATCATTGGGATGCCTAGCTCCAGTAGACCCAAAAAAGCTAAAGATAAAAATCATGCATACCCCATGAAAACCCACGTGGACTAATGGCTAATAACCACAGTATCACTGCCTCCCACAAACCCTGCTGTACTGCGTGAAACTCCAGATCACTGACAAATGAGACTTGGAAGGGAAAGCCAATCTCCAAGACTGACACAAGTTCAATTTCTCACCAGAGCAGCTGGATTGGGATTCCAACGCCCAAGTAAATTGATTCAAAGGAAACAAACATTAATTAACAAATGAATAAGATTTTTTTTAAATCCAGCTATACTCTGGATTTTAAGAAGGTTTTAAGAAGATAACCTAAAACATAACTTTCTCAAAAATATAAAATATTTTTAAAAAGGTATACCACCTGGGATGCCTGGGTAGCTCAGTCAGTTAAGCCTCCAACTTTAGCTCAGGTCATGATCTCATGGTTCGTGAGTTCAAGCCCCACATCAAGCTCTGTGCTGACAGCTGAGAGCCTGGAGTCTGTTTCAGATCCTGTGTCTCCCTCTCTTATGCCCCTCCCCTGCTTGTGCTCCATCTCTTTATCTCTCAAAAATAAATAAACATTAAAAAAAAACTTTTAAAGTTATACCATCAAATACTAACCCAAAGTAAGCTCAAATAGCAGAATTAATATTGGATAAAATAGTTTAAGGCAAAGACAAACAACCAAACACAAAAACAAACAAACAAAACATTGGGGATGAAGAATGTCATAACAAAATTATAGAAGGAATACTTTACTGAGAGATTCTAGAAAGTCACAGACTGAACACAGGTGTTAACGTTACCTCAGACTATACATTAAAGCAAAAGCTGACAGACTTATGTGGGAGTGCCCCAGGCTCAGTCCTTGGTCCTCTGCTCTTCACCATCTACACACATTGTTTTGATAATCTTATCCAGGCTCATGGCTTTAAATACCATTAATGTAGGCTGCTGTCTCCCAAATACATATTTTCAGCCCATCTCTATCCTCAACTCCGCATATGTGTATCCAGTTGTCACCTCTGCTCAAAAATTGAAGAGATTTCTCAAACCTAACATGCCTGAAACTTAACTTCCATACTTGTTCCACCTCAGCCTTCTACACCACTGTCAATGGCAAGGCCATTCTTCCAGTTGCTCGAGCTAAAATCTTTGAGTTGTCATTGACTCCCCTCTGTCTCTCAAGTCCCCTATTTAATCAGAAAATTATTCCAGTTCTATCTTCAAACAATGTACAAATTCTCAGCACTTCTCATTCACTTCATTATTATCAACTAGAGTCCAAGCCGCCAATGTCTCTAAACTCATTTTTCTATTGCCACTCATAGTCCAATCTTAACATGGCAACAAGAGAGATCTGTATAAAACCTAAGTCATATTGTGTCACTCCTCTGCTCAGAATCCTCCAGTGCCTTCCCATAGTCCATATCTTCAGACTGAAAACCAAAGTCTTCTCAGTGATTTATCTGGTCCTACCCAATCTGTCCATTATCTCTCTGCCACCATATCTTACTGTTCTCCTCCTCATTACTCCATTCTAGGCCCAGAGGTCTCTTTGATGTTCCTCATACTCAAGAAGGCATTTATAATCCTCTTATTTTCCTCCTATGTCCACTATTCAAACATGTAGCTGCCACATTTTTACCTCGGGGTCTTTGTACTTGTTCCCCCAGCCTGGAATACACCAACCACAGACATTCACAGGAATCATTCCCTCACCTTCTTCAGGCCTTTTCTCTCAAGTGTCACATTCTCATTGAGGCCACTTCCATCCCACATTTAAAACTTGGTTCCCCTCATCATTCTCCATTCCCTTTCCTGGTTTTTATTTTTCTTTATATCATTTAATAATAAAAATTTATACTGTACACTGAGAATTTGTTTGTTGATTTCCCCTTGAAGGCAGAAGTTTCTCTGGTTGATTTGGTACTTCTTTCCCAATGTTTAAAATATTCCCTGACACATAATGATTTTGGTTTTATCAACTTCTGGGTGTATACAAGGCTGTAGAAGGAGCACCATTCTGAAAGAATTAATCTTAGATTTGGTTCCAGGGGATAGGATTTCAAACCTCTGCCTTCTAAACTTCACTGTGGCCTTAAATTGTCTAAATTCTCTGAGTCTCAGTTTTCTAATCTGTAAAATGGGGATTTTTTTTCTAGATATACTTTAAAAATTAAGTGGAAAAAAACACATATCAACAACAATTTGACAGGATGCATATGACAGGATGCCTAAGCTTGGTTAGGCAAGGTTTAAAACAATTAACTTGTATACATTTGGATAAATCACAGTGTATTGTTACCCTAGATTCTACTCTTCATTTTCCTCTATGTTCTTGCTTTCCCACTTGATATATTTGTTACCTGTCTGATCCATGAGGGCATTTGAGTTTGATCCCTGAAACATATTCAGTATATATTAGTGGTACCTGTAGGTAAAAGTCCCTTGAAAGCCAATGTATGTTTTGCAAAGAATCAGTTTGTTTTCACATATAGAGAAAGCCTTGAAGCATTCCTTAGAACCTAGTAAGTTCTGTGAAAAAAGAAAAAAGATTGACGAAATAGCAGCTACCACACTACAGTCTACATATAGACCAAGAGAAATTAAGAACAAGAAATAATCAGTGGAATGACAACTGCAGGCTATGGACAGGACTCTGTTAGCTTGTCCCCAAATCCATCATCCAAAAGCATCAGTGGTCACAAAGAAAATGAAGAAAATATAAACACTAAAAAATAATGATAGGCAGGGGCAAAATAAAAAAAAAACTCCTGATGCCAAACAACCAAGATAATTAAGTTGGAGTTTGAAATAATTTGAAGGTTTTCCTTTTTTGGTTAAAACTAATTTTCAAAGAGGGAGCTTCATTCTCTTTTATCCTCAAAATATGTGTAGGTATAAAAAAAAAATCTAGCTTTATTTTCTCGACATGTTTTATTGGAGTGTCCAACCAAGTGAAAAGCTCCAGCCGTTGGGAATGCTGCTGTGAATATTTTCTATTTGCAGGTTTTGTTTTTGTAGCTAGTGGGCAATTTTTTTTTTTATTGAGTACCTTAAGATCCATTTAGTCTCCTGGCAACCATTCTCTACATTTCTCACAAAAGGACAATGAAATTACTGTACTTTTGTGGTTAAAAGAAAAAATCACTATATTGCTGATCCTTTTACCTATGCAAATTCAAACAGAACAAATCTCAAAACTAATAGCATCCAGTTTTTACTTTAGATAGAGCATAGAGGTCAGTTTGTTACAAACTGAAACAATTATTCTTTTAAGATGAATAAACATGAAATTAGCTGTCACACGTCTTTACTAGAGAAACAAATTAGAGTGTTCATCAATGTGGCGCTGCCATCAAATGACAGCTTTGGCTTTAAACAAAACATTAGGGCAGCCACACTGACTACCCCTTCAGACAATACCACACACAGGAAAGAAGTTCAGAGGCATCAAAAATAGGTGTTTGCATCCAAATTCAGGAAAGTTACCGATAAGGTATATTCTAGAGGATATAATTATCTATGTTCAAGGTTTAAACAGAGAAGAGAGATCAGAAATTATTTTTTTTCTTAAGAAACAAAAGGGAAATGGAAGAGGAAAATTTCACAACTTGAGAAGAAATTCAGTATATTTTCATATGGTAACATGAATCTTTCTAATAAAATATTAAATAATCATATAGCTAGAACCTCACAAAAAGTATCTCTAATTCTCCCAACAATATTGCAGCATGTAAACTGGGGCTTGGAATCATTAAGTAACATGTCCAAGATCACATAGCTAGTAACAGGCAGAGCCGGGGTTTAAATCCAAGTCTATCTAATGCATGTCCAATCCCACTGTTCAGCCTCTCAGTACAAAATTGCCCTTTTCACAAACATTCTATATTTTCTCAGGAGAGGTTTGGGTATCATCCATATATACCATTGAACTTCATATCCAAGTGCATTGTCTTCTGGAGTCTCAGGCCAAAGGAAATTTTCAAAAGCAACCATGAGGTAATTTTATGGGAAGAAAAAACCACAGTCCCAATGCCAGATCACCAACTTAGTCTCCCATTTTAATTAAAAAGCCAATCCACACCCTCAAGTAGTGCTTACCAACTACAAGGCAATATAACTCTCTACCAGAAAATGCTCAGAGTTGCACAGGGAGGAGTTTTCCAGTAGGAAGAAAATAGAACATTTAGAGACAGACCAAATGAATAGGGTCAATATTATTTTGGGGTTCCTAAAAAGTATTCTTGTAGCATTTCTGTGAATATACTGTATTCTATACTATAATGTGAATACTATATTCTATACTATATTGTATTCTATACTATAATGTAAAGCTGTTGTAGTATAGAGCAGTAATATGCACAGGTTGAATTATGTGGAATAAAAGCATTACCCAATCTGGAAGTTGCATTTAAATCCAATTTTTACCCCTTCGTGGGGTGAAAATGGAATGGGATATGCTTCAATTACATCAACCTTTATGACAGACCAGTATATGTAGATATGAAATATAAGAAATCATTTTCATTATATATTATTTTTTATGGCTGAGATTAAGTTAAAACATGAGAAAAATATCTCAGTCTACAAAACAATGCAAACTTGCTTTTTCATTGAGGAGAATGTATAAGACTGAGTGCAAAAAAAAAAAAAAAGAAAAAGAAAAAGAAAAATCAAAAAGTCCATTTACATTGCTTTAACTGTTTATAAGTCTTACATAATTATTTTACCTGCTCTGGTTACTGTATTAATTATATTATCTCTTTCAATTATATATGAACAATTTACAGTTGAACATAAAATCTCACTACGAAGGTACTCTAAGGAAGTAGCTTTTGTCTCTATCTTTTCCTTTCAAGCTTTTACATATCTTTCATTATCCTGTTTCTACAATAAAATCAAGGAGCTGAAAACAAGAAAATGGACACTGTTCTTGTTTTCAATTGCTGTTCTCTTTCTGTAGTTCAGCCTTTCAAAGTCATCTCTAAAACAATTTATGACAGAGACCTGCATTGTCACTGTTTTCTAAATCAGGTATCATCATTTCTTTTAAAAAGGCTTATGGAAAAAAAAATAAAGATCCAAGTTATATCTTAGTATTCCCAGGCTAAGAGACTCATCAAAATCCAGCTTATTAAAAACAACAATAACAACAACAACAAAAAAAAAAACAAAAATCAAGTCATTCATGTAAGGTCACCTTCTCCACAAAAAGGTTAAGAGTAAGCTGAATGAACTCCTTACCCAAAACAATGATCTCTCCCACTCCAGCCCTTCTGCCTCCATTATCAACCAGGTTGTCAGTTCAAGAGTGAGACCCACTCAGATTTCCTCAGTTCTGTTGAAAGGCATCAAGAAAAGCCAAGATAACAACCCCTCAGTAACCTATGGCTTCACATCCCCTAACTTCCTTGAATCTTCCAGAACCAGACAAATAATTTATCCCTGTTTATATCAGTTAACACAAGAACCCTCATAATACCTTATCACTACTTATTTCCCATACTGTAATTATCTTAAGTTTATAACATGATGTCTATTCTTCCCCTGCTCACACCCACACGTAACTACACCTATCTCCAAAACTTTTCCCTTGTTCTTTCTGGAATTAAAATCCACAATCATCAAAAGTATATACTCAACACCTTCTCTTAGCATTCTGTGTACTTTCTGGATACATACTACTAAATTCTGGCTTTCCCTGAAGGCTCTGCTTTCCACCCAGACCTGTAAAGCAGTGGTTATCTTTCTCCTCTGGGCTGGGCTTCAAAGTGGGACATGTATCCCCCTTGCTCTTCTCCTCATTGGCTTATTCTTCTTCCCACCTTCCTGTCCCAGTTTTAAATTCCATGTTATCAGACACGTCACTCCCGACACTGAATTGTTCTGTCATCAACCTATTTCCAATTCTTTCTGCTTCATTTTTCAGTGGTGTCAGCTCCTGGCTCATTATCATTCTCCCCAACACTTCCCCTGTCTTAATTCTTGGTTCACTGTGATATCTTCAGTAAAGAGCTTTCCAATACCTTGGTTTGTAAGTTCCTTGACAACTTCTTCTCCAACGATCCTGCCCTTCATGGTATGTCAGTCATTACTCCCAATGGGTCAACCCTAGACCTAGTCTTAATCAATAGCTACACCTCCTACACAATTTCAGCGCCATGCTTTATTTCTGATCACCACATAATCTTCCTTCTGACTCTTCTAGTTCTCTATCTCCAAAAATCCTTTGACCCTATGTTCAATGTTTCTGTCCCCCCACTAACCAGTATTCTCTATTTCCCTAGTCTATTTACTTTCATAGGTTATTATTGTGTACCTTCTACTTCTCAAATATCTCCTCCCCTGTTCTCAGTGTACTCTGCTTCCTAATCCTCTGAAAAAATTCAGCAAAGAGATGTCCACTTTTACATCAACCCACACCTGTACCTCTGTAACTGAGCACCCTTCCTTCTTGTTAGTGTAGGTGAATTCTGTTCTGGTCTAAAACTCATCCTTTGACTTTGCAAAGAGCTTCTCATTTACTTAAGGACATAGCTTCAGTAATTGTTCTCTACTTTCTGTATCAATTTCCTCCTGTCTCTTCAATCCGTCTAATTTTCAGGGAGGAAAAAGTTTTACTGTACTTTTCTAGGTCACTCGCTGATCCAACAGTCCAATTGACATAAAACAGATTAATAGGAGAAAAATAAATTGTAGTACTTATATATGAGGGTCTGATAAGAGTAGGAGACCTATAGGCAGTCAGGAAGATGAGGCTTATATGCTACCCTAAGCTAAGAAGGGATAGGTGGTTGGGACTTGGGAAAAGAGAAAATTTAGTAAACAAATGTTTGCTATGCTTTAGAGAGAAGTCTGAAAACAAAAATATCTTTGGCGATAGCTGCCTTCTTTGTGCAGGCACCTTATCTAAATTCTTTGGGAAAGTTAAGGAGAAAGTTAACAAAATTTTGAGTCTTCTCTTTCTTAAAAATAACATCTTAAAATTATCTTTATGCCAAAGACACACATTTTGGGGTGGCAAATTTTGCTCTCTTACATCATCAACATCCAAATATGCTGCGATTTAATCTTTAAAACATTCTTTTGGTTCTGCTTTTTTAAACTAGCTTCCTATCTAATTTTTGTGGGGTTTTTTGGCTCCTCTGTGCAGTAAAATACTTTATAGGAGTTGTCTGCCCTTGTTTTCAGTTCCTATTCTCCACGCAATCTGGATTTAACCTCCACCACTAAAAAATTTATCTTGCCAAGGTCACCAATTACCCCTCATAGCTAAGTCCAGTGAACAATTCTTAGTTCACATCCTTTGTGACCTCTCAGCGTTTGAAAATGTCAATCACTGCTGTCTCCCCAATATACTTTCTTCACTTAGCTTTTAGAATGATATACATATTCTCATTGTACATCAACAGTTGTGTCTTCTCAGTACTCTTAGCTGATTTCTTCTTTTTCTAGAATTTTCTTTTTAATTATGTTTATTTATTTTTTAGAGAGACACAGAATATGAGCAGGGGAGGAGCAGAGAGAGAGAGAGAGGGAGACACAGAATCTGAAGCAGCTTCCAGGTTCCGAGCTGTCAGCACAGAGCCCGACTCGGGGCTCCAACTCATGAACTGCGAGATCATGACCTGAGCTGAAGTAGGACGCTCAACAGACTGAGTCACCCAGGCGCTCCTAGAATTTTTAATATGAAGTTACCTCAGGGCTCAATACTTTTTCTTTTATCCAATTACTTATTTTCCTTTTACTTTCTTTTTTTGTGTTTGTTCCAGTGATTCCCAAACTTCTATATACAGTGCTAGCTTCTTTTCTGAAACTCCAGTTCATATTTCCAAATGTTTCCCTGATGTTTTCATTTAGTTGACTAACAGGTATCTAAAACTTAACATGTCCCAAACTAGACTCCTACTCTTCCTCCTCAAAACTGTTCTATCCAGTCTTCCCCATTTCAACTGATGTCAACTGTTTCCTTCCAGTTTTTCAAGCCAGAAAGCTTACAGTCAACTTTAACCTTTCCAAACTAGCCCCCCCTACTGAAAAACAAACAAACAACCTTTCTTGAATGCCTTCAAAATCTGATCACTTTTCACCACCTTCTTTCAGCATCACTGGTCTAAGTCACTATAATCTCTTTCCTAGTTACTACTCTAGATTTCTAACTGGTTCCATTACTTGTATGCTTTTCTCCCTGGTCTTATCAACTTAGCACCAGGAGGGATCCTTTTTTTTAAATTCAAGTCATAAGTGTCCCACCTGAGCTCAAAAACCTGAAATCGTTTCTCAGTTCCCTCAGGGTAAAAGCCAAATTCCTGTGACCTGATTCTTCATTATCTCTGACTCAGAATTACCATCAATTACTACTTCACAATCCACCTTTTTAGACCCAATAGTTTATTGAAAGAATCATTTTATACATAAGGTCTTTTTCCAATTTTTTTCTTAAATTTTCCTTCCTTCCAAAGAGTGGCACCTCTGCCTGCCTTTTAACAGAGTTATTTCTTTTTTTAAATATAATTTATTGTCAAATTTGTTTCCATACAACACCCAGTGCTCATCCCAACAAGTGCCCTCCTCAATATCCATCACCCACTTACTCTTCTCCCCCACCCTCCATCAACCCTCAGTTTGTTCTCAGTATCCAAGAGTCTCTTATGGTTTGCCTCCCTCCCTCTCTGTAACTGTATTTTCCCCTTCCCCTTCCCCATGATCTTCTGTGAAGTTTCTCAAGATCCACATATGAGTGAAAACATATGCTATCTGTCTTTCTCTGACTGACTAGTTCACTTAGCATAATACCCTCCAGTTCCATCTACGTTGCTGCAAATGGCAGGATTTCATTCTTTCTCATTGCCAAGGTGTAGCCGCTTTGGAAAACAGTGTGGAGTCTCCTCAAAAAATTAAAAATAGATCTACCCTATGACCCAGCAATAGCACTGCTAGGAATTCACCCAAGGGATACAGGAGTGCTGATGCACAGGGGCACTTGTACCCCAATGTTTATAGCAGCACTTTCAACAATAGCCAAATTATGGAAAGAGCCTAAATGTCTATCAACTGATGAATGGATAAAGAAGATGTGGTTTATATATATTAAGGGAGTTCTTTTAATCTTCTATTCAAACAAACTTATAGTGGAAGTTACCCAGTAGTTTCTCCACAGGTTATTTATGAAGATCAGGGAAGATTTTTAGGTAAGTATGTAGCTAGAAATGAATTGTTACAGTGACGATGATCAGAATCTAAGGATGAAAACTAGTAGCGTTAGCAGATGGGAAAAAGTAGATTTACATTTTTGTAGTAAAAAGTTTGCTTATAGTAAAATTCCAAAAGATAATTATTACAGTAAGGCTCAAGGAGAGTTATTATATAAAGAAAATAAGGTATAAGATTCTAAAGGTGGAAAGTAAGAGTTTATATATTCCAAGTCTCTTAATCTTAATTCCAACTTTTCTCTTACAGGAAAAGCAGAAGGAAGAAAATAAAAGAGTGAGGAGAGAGAAAGAGGAGAATGGGGAAGAGAAAAAGAAACCTTACTCAGATGTTATGGGTCCATCACTTATCAGTTAAGAAATTTTACCAATTTGGGGCACATAATTTCAAGTCTCAAAGTCTTAGTTTTTTGTCAATACCTTACCTTATACCATATACAAAAGTTAACTCAAATAGATCAAAGACCCATACCTAAGAGCTAAAACTATAAAACTCTTAGTAGAAAACATGGAGGTAAGATTCATGACATTGAATGTGGTAATAATTTCTTGCATATGACAACAACAGTAACAATAAATTGGTGCTCATGCAAATAAAAAAATTTTGTGCAAAGGATTCAATCAACAATATGAAAAGGCAGCGCAAAAAATGAAAAAAAAATGCGAATTTTTTATCTGATAAGAGATTAATATCCAGAATATGTAAAAAATACCTAACAACTGGACAATTAAAAAAAAAATTAAAAGATGGGCAAAGGGCTTAAGTAGGCATTTCTTAAAAGAAGCTATGTAAATGGCCAATAAGCACATGAGAAGATGCTCAACATCACTAATCATCAGCTATCAAAAAGAATCAAATCTTGCCATTTTGGAACAATGATGGAACTAGAGTATATTATGCTAAAGGAAATAAGTCAGTCAGAGAAAGATAAATATCCTATGATTTCACTCATATGTGGAATTTAAGAAATAAACAGATGAACATAGGGTAAGGGAAGGAAAAAAAAAAGATAAAAACAGAGAGGGAGGCAAACCATAAGGGACTCTTAAATACAGAGAACAAACTGAGGCTTGATGGAGGGGAGGTGGGTGAGGGGATGGACTAAATAGGGGATGGGCATTAAGGAAGGCACTTGTTGGGATGAGCACTGGGTGTTATATGTAAGTGATGAATCACTAAATTCTACTCCTGAAATCATTATTACACTATATGTTAACTAAGTTGGATTTAAATAATTAAAAAAAAAAACACCTCAATGAGATACAACTTCATTATCAGTTCCTCAAAAAGTTAAACTTATGGGGCGCCTGGGTGGCTCAGTCAGCTAAGCGTCCGACTTCGGCTCAGGTCATGATCTTGCAGTCTGTGGGTTCGAGCCCCGTGTTGGGCTCTGTGCCGACAGCTCAGAGCCTGGAGCCTGTTTCGGATTGTATGTCTTCCTCTTCCTCTGATCCTCCCCTGTTCATGCTCTCTCTCTCTCTGTCTCAAAAATAAATAAATGTTAAAAAAAAAAAAAAAAGTTAAGCTTAGAATTACCTTGAATCCAGCAAATCCACATCTGTGCATATACCCAATACAGTTGAAAGCAGGGTCTCAAGGAGATATATTTTACACCCATGTTTAGAGAATTATTCACAATGCCAAAAGGTTGGAGCACTCCAAGTGTCCATTTATGAATGCAGGGAGAAACAAAATGTGATATATACATAAAGTCATTAAAAAGGAAGTTTTGACACATGCTACAACATGGATGAAACTTGAAGACATTATTTAAAGTAAAATACGCCAGTCCACAAAGAACAAATGTATGATTCCCTTTATATGTGGTACCTAGAATAGTCACATTAGTAGAGACAGAGTAGAAAGGCAACTGTCAGGGGCTCGAGGCAGTGGAAAATGAGGGATACTGTTTAATGGGTATGGAATTTCAGCTTGGGAAGATGAAAATTGTTCAGATGGATGGGGGGGATTTTTGCACATTGTCAGTGTACTTAATACCACCGCTGTGTTTTCTTAGATTTTGTATTTGCCTATTCGCGTCCATTAGTCACAGGGCCAATTTTATTAACTAGGTTTTCTTATTTCCTGTATCTTTATGCTCTGGCATGTTGCGAGAGCATCTGAGTGTGCAGATCCTGCCCCTCCCAGGACTAGCCAACTCTTAGAACAAAAGGCTCAGAAGGAAGTTCATCTTTTATATGTAAACTAACCAGTGCAGAACAACACCTCCTCTATCTGTCTCAATGGTCCCAAAGCCAGGTATCCCACAATTAGAGACCATTGTTATAGCCCAAAGCCCATTGAAATTATAACAGCTAGTGAACCTCAAACTGCTCACCTTGTCCTGTGTTTAAGAAAAAAAATTATTCAATGATACTCATTAAAGTACCATGAAGCAGACTTTATTCGGGATCATCAAAATAGGAATAGGAACCCCTGAAATGGGATTTCACAGATGGAGAGAGACACTAGGCTCAGGATTCTTGACAAAACTGGGGTTTACAAGCAAGTATATAGAGGACTCTAGGAGGAGGTTAAGAGCCACACTAAAGTTTGGTCAAGCAAAGAAACTGTCACTACCCCAGTAAAGGCCATGGCCTCAGCGACACTTTCCCCTCACTCCTGTCTTCTGCCTCTTGACCACGGCATGACTTTGCCCTATGACTCAGAGAAGCAGGTGTTGACTCTCCCTCCAGAACCTGGTAGTCATCAACTCCTTCCTTCCAGCCGTGGTTTTCATCTTCTCCTGTGGTCATCCCAACTTTACCAGACCATATACATTCTTAGAATAGCCACTGAACTGTATGCTTAAAAAGTTAAAATGATAAGATTTTATGTAGTTTTACTCCAATAAAAATTGTTTAAGGTTAGTAACCAACTATCTTGTTACTCTCTGAGTAACAGGTGAAACAATTCATGTTAAGTTAATTGTAAAATATTAAATTATGAATTTAAGAGTGAGATTATGGGAGTTATTCCCACTGACAGCAGCAACTAACCAAGTTGATTTATCTTAATAATATATGTTCAGGGTGTATTATTTTAAATAAAATAGGAATTTTAAGTTTATGTTTGACTGAGCTACTGTACCTGTATTCCTATGACAGACTTCTAAGGTATCATAAGCATATATTATTCTTATAATATGCAAAGATCAGAGGATTTAATGATTTTTTTCCAATTTATAATTTTACAAAATTTAGTCTTCTAATTGCATCTTTCCATTCAGAGCTAATCAGTTTTGCATGTGACTCAATTCTCCATAAGTTTCAACTTCTACACTTCTCAAGAAACATTCACATATATGTTCTGATGTCCAGGACAAACTTTATGAGACCAATCTATAATATCTAAGGTAGATACTTGCATGAATATTCACTGACTTTAGTGGAAAATCTCATGAACACAACTTCTAGTAAAACCTAAGTATCAGATATTTTAAAACCAATCATTGGGGGTGCCTAAGTGGCTCAGTCGGTTAAGCGTCCAACTCTTGGTTTCAGCTCAAGTCATAATCTCATGGTTTGTGAGTTCAAGCACCACAGTGGTCTCTGCATTGGCAGCATGTAGCCTGCTTGGGAGTCTCTCTCCCTCTCTCTCTGTCCCTGCCCAACTCCCACTATCTCTCCCAAAGTAAATAAGTAAATAAATACTTTAAAACCTGTCATTGGGTACTTAAAAACAAAAACATACAAAAAAAGGAATAAAATCCAATAGTTGTCACTCTTCTTTTTATAAAAAATCCTATTTAGGGGTGTCTGGGTGGCTCAGATGGTTAAGCATCCAACTTCGGCTCACAGTTCGTGGGTTTGAACTTCCTGTCAGGCTCTGCGCTGACAGGTCAGAGCCTAGAGTCTGCTACAGGTTCTGTGACTCCCTATCTCTCTGCCCCCCCCCCACTCACATTCTGCCTCTGTCTCTAAAAAATTAATAAACTTCAAAAAATTTTAAAAAAGAGGGGGGACCAAGGTGGCGGAACAGCATGGAAGTTTTTTGTGTGACTCACACCCATGAAATACAGCCAGACCAACACTAAACCATCCTGCACACCTAGAAAACTGATTTGAGGATTAACACAGCAATCTGCACAACCTGAACCACAGAATTCAGCAGGTACGTGGCACGGATAGGTGAACTTGGGGAGTGAGAAGCCACGGTGGGCAGGGAGCTGCTTTTGCGGGTGGAGAGAGGATGGAGTTGGGAGGGGGAGAACACAGGAAAAGCACCCCTCCCCAAAAACAGCTGGAGAGAAAGAGGAAAATTGGAAACAGCCACGGGGACTAAACTAAAAAGGGAGAAGGGAGAAAGGAGAAAGGAGAAAGGAGAAAGGAGAAAGGAGAAAGGAGAGGGTTTAAATTCCATTAAGACTGTAAATAAGGGGAGTACAGAGTCTGCAACTCTGCAGCTCCATACCTGGCAGTGCTCTGGTGGGAAGGGCAAATCCCCAGGAGTAGAGTGGGGTCTAGGACGTTCTTGGACCACACAGGGAAAAGCTGTTCCACTGCTGAAAGGACATTTGGTAGAGACTGTTGAGGCCCCCTGGTCCCAGCAGACCCCAGAGAATGGTCACATTTGCTGGTGCTGGAACAAGGTCGTTAAGGGTGAAGCCTGGTGCCAGATGTGTTGTGATTTTCCACAATCCCTGAATAGCTGCTGATACAGTATCTCACAAACTTTTTCTGGGGCAGGCTGGCACCTGGCCACAGTCTTGGGGCTTTAGCAGCAGCAGGGTCCAGCAAGCATTCCTGGGTGCAGCTGACATTTGGCCATTGCTCAATGAGACACTCCCACAGAAGGGTGGAACAGGTCAAAGCCGCAGTCCTTCAGAAGTAAGGGGCCAGGGAAAACAGTCACATCTGAGAGAAAATTCAGGAGAAGGTACTACCTGGGGCTTTTCACGGACAGTGAAAAAGCGGGGAGTGGACGAAAGCTGAAAACAAAGGACGGGTATGCAATTGCTGATCAGGGAGAACAGAGTTCCGATACTAAAGACTGGGTAGCTGGGTGAGGCCATTTTAACCGCTCCCGCAAATGCACATACACACCTATGAGCCCAGCAACAATCCACCCCAGTAGGCTAGCAGCGCCACCTAGTGGAGAATGGAGCTGTTTACACTAAGCCCCGCCAAACCGGGTCATCCTTGCTCTTCAAAAACACAACTCTGACCACCTGCTTAGTTCATGGACTATAAAGCACTTCATAGTCTGACATCTAGGGTAAAACGAAGTAATTTCAGTCATATTTCAATCTGTTAGCAGATCCATCTATTCAATTTTCTTTTTTTCTCTCTTTTTCACTTCTTTTTCTTGAACACAGGAGGAGAAAACATTCAATTTTCAATGTTTATTAAAAATATTTTTCTTTAAATTTTTTACTACATTCTTTACTTTTCTGTAAATTTTTACAAATACTATTTTACTTCCATCATTTAATTTTAGTCTACTTCAATGTATTCGTTTTTTTCAAATTCTCAAATGATTTCCTTTCCCCCCCCCCTTTTTTTCCTCAATCTATCAAACCACTTTCAACACCCAGACCAAACACACTGAGGATCTAGCATCATTTATTCAATTTTGGGGGGTTCTTTTCAATTTTTTAATTTATTATTTTTTAATTTTAATTTTCTTTAAATTTTAATTCTTCTATTCATTAATTCATTTTCTCCCTTCAAAATGACGAAATGAAGGAATTCACCCCAAAAGAAAGAGCACAAAGAAATGACAGCCAGTGATTTAACCAACACAGATACAAGTAAGATGTCTGAAACAGAATTTAGAATCATGATAATAAGAATACTAGCTGGAGTCCAAAACAGACTAGAATCCCTTTCTTCAGATATAAAAGAATTAAAAACTAGTCAGGATGAAGTAAAAAATGCTATAACTGAGCAGCAATCACAGATGGATGATGTGGTGACAAGGATGGATGAGGCAGAACAGAGAATCAGCGATACAGAGGACAAACTTATGGACAATAATGAAGCAGGAAAAAAAGAGGAAGATTAAGGCAAAACAGCACGATTTAAGAATTAGAAAAATCAGTGACTCATTAAAAAGGACCAACATCAGAATCATAGGGGTCCCAGAAGAGGAAGAGAGAGAAATAGGGGTAGAAGGGTTACATGAGCAAATCATGGAAGAAAGTTTTCCTAACCTGGGGAAAGACACAGATATCAAAATCCAGGAAGCACAGAGGACCCCCAATAGATTCAACAAAAACCGACCATCAACAAAGCATATCATAGTCAAATTCACAAAATACTCAGGGAAGGAGAGAATCATGAAAGCAGCAAGGGAAAAAAAGGTCCCTAACCTACAAGGGAAGACAGATCAGGTTTGCAGCAGACCTATCCACAGAAACTTGGCAGGCCAGAAAGGAGTGGTAGGATATATTCAATGTGCTGAATCAGAAAAATATGCAACCAAGAATTCTTTATCCAGCAAGGCTGTCATTCAAAATAGAAGGAGAGATAAAAAGTTTCCCAGACAAACAAAAATTAAAGGAGTTTGTGACCGCTAAACCAGCCCTGCAAGAAATTTTAAGGGAGACTGAGGAGAGAAAAGATGAAAAAAATACAGATAGATACTATATATATATACAGATATACCTATATATCTATATATATCGATATCTATATATAGATATCAAAAGCAACAAAGATTAGAAAGGACAAGAGAACAACACCAGAAACTCCAACTCTACAAGCATCATAATGGCAATAAATTCATATCTTTCCGTACTCACTCTAAATGTCAATGGACTCAATACTCCAATCAAAAGACATAGGGTTACAGAATGGATAAGAAAACAAGATCCATCTATATGTTGTTTACAAGAGACCCACCTTAGACCTAAAGACACCTTCAGATTGAAAGTAAGGGGATAGAGAACCATATATCATGCTAATGGTCAACAAAAGAAAGCCAGAGTAGCCATACTTATTTAGACTTTAAAATAAAGACTGTATCAAGAGATGCAGAAGGGCATTTTATCATAATCAAGGGGCCTATCCACCAAGGAGACCTAACAATTGTAAACATTTATGCACCAAATGTGAGAACACCCAAATATATAAACCAATTAATCACAACCATAAAGAAACGCATCCATAGTAATACCATAATAGTAGTAGACTTCAACACCCGACTCACAGCAATGGATAGATCATCTAATCAAAAAATCAACAAGGAAATAATGGCTTTGAATGACACACTGGACCAGATGGACTTAACAGATACATTCAGAACATTTCATCCTAAAGCAGCAGAATATACATTCTTCTCCAGTGCACATGGAACATTCTCCAAAATAGACCATATACTGGGACACAAATTAGCCCTCAGCAAGTACAAAAAGATTGAGATCATACCATGCATATTTTCAGACCACAATGCTATGAAACTTGAAATCAACCACAAGAAAAAATTTGGAAAGTAACAAATACTTGGAGACTAAAGAACATCCTATTAAATAATGAATGGGATAACCAAGAAGTCAAAGAGGAAATTAAAAAGTATATGGAAGCCAATAAAAATGATAACACCACAACCCAAAACTTCTGGGATGCAGCAAAGGTGGTCCTAAGAGGAAAGTATATAGCAATACAGGCCTTCCTAAAGAAGGAAGAAAGATCTCAGTTACACAACCTAACCTTATGCGTTAAAGAGCTGGAAAAAGAACAGCAAATAAAACCCAAACCAGCAGAAGATAGCAAATAATAAAGATTAGAGCAGAAATTAATGCTATTGAAACAAACAAACAAAAAAAAAAAGTAGAACAGATCAATGAAACCAGAAGCTGGTTCTTTGAAAGAATTAACAAAATTGATAAACCACTAGCCAGTTTGATCAAAAAAAGGAAAGGACCCAAATAAAATCAAGAATGAATGAGGAGAGGTCACAGCCAACACAACAGAAATACAAATAATAAGACAATATTATGAGCAATTATATGCCAATAAAATGGGTAATCTGGAAGAAATAGACAAATTCCTAGAAGCATATACACTACCCAAACTGAAACAGGAAGAAATATAAAATTTGAACAGACCCATAACCAGTAAGGAAATCGAATCAGTAATCAAAAATCTACCAAAAAACAAGAGTCCAGGGCCAGATGGCTTTCCAGGGGAATTGTACCAAACATTTAAAGAAGAGTTAACACCTATTCTCTTGAAGCTATTACAAAAAAAATAGAAATGGAAGGAAAACTTCCAAACTCTTTCTATGAATCCAGAATTACCTTGATTCCAAAATCAGACAGAGACCCCACTAAAAAGGAGAACTATAGACCAATTTCCCTGATGAACATGGATGCAAAAATCCTCAACAAAATATTAGCCAACTGTCTCCAACAATACATTAAAATAATTATTCATCACAACCAAGTGGGATTTATAGCTGGGATGCAGGACTGATTCAATATCCGCAAAACAATTAACGTGATTCATCACATCAATCAAAGAAATGACAAGAACCATATGATCCTATCAATAGATGCAGAGAAAGCATTTGACAAAATATAGCATCCTTTCTTGATAAAAACCCTCAAGAAAGTAGGGATAGAAGGAGCATACCTCGAGATCATAAAAACCATATGTCAACGTCCCAATGCTAATATCATCCTCAATGCAGAAAAACTGAATGCTTTCCCCCTAAGGTCAGGAATATGACAGGGATGTCCACTCTCACCACTATGATTCAGCATAGTTTGGAAGTCTTAGCCTCTGCAATCAGACAACACAAAGAAATAAAAGGGATCCAAATCAGCCAGGAGGAAGTCAAACTTTCACTCTTAGCAGATGACATGATACTCTGTATAGAAAACCCAAAAGATTCCACCAAAAAAACTACTAGAACTGTTCCATGAATTCAGCAAAGTGGCAGGATATAAAATCAATGCACAGAAATCGGTTGCATTCCTATACACCAATAATAAAGCAACAGAAAGAGAAATCAAGGAATCGATCCCATTTACAATTACACCAAAAACCATAAAATACCTAGGAACAAATCCAATCAAAGAGGTGAAAATCTATACACTGAAAACTAGAGAAAGCTTATGAAATAAACTGAAGAAGACACAAAAAAATGGAAAAATATTACATGCTCCTGGATAGGAACAACAAGTATTGTTAACATGTTGATACTACCCAAAGCAATCTACATATTCAATGAAATCCCTATCAAAATAACACGAGCATTCTTCACAGAGCTAGAACTAATAATCCTAAAATTTGTATGCAACCAGAAATGACACGGAATAGCCAAAACAATCTTGAAAAAGAAAACCACAGCAGGAGGCATCACAATCCCGGACTTCAAGCTATACTACTTCGAGGCTATAATCACCAAGACAGTATGGTACTGGCACAAGATCAGACACTCAGACCAGGGGAACAGAATAGAGAACCTGGAAATGGACCCACAAACATATGGCCAACTAATCTTTGACAAAGCAGGAAAGAATATCCAATAGAATAAAGACAGTCTCTTCAGTAAGTGGTGCTGGGAAAACTGGACAGCGACATGCAGAAGAATGAACCTGGACCACTTTCTTACACCATACACAAAAATGAACTCAAAATGGATGAAAGACCTAAATGTAAGACAGGAAGCCATCCAAATCCTCGAGGAGAAAGTAGGCGAAAACCTCTTTGATCTTAGCCACAGCAACTTCTTACTCAACACATCTCTGGAGGCAAGGAAAACAAAAGCAAAAATGAACTATTGGGACCTCATCAAAATAAAGGGCTTATGCACAGCGAAGGAAACAATCAGCAAAACTAAAAGGTAACTGATGGAATGGGATAAAATATTTGCAAAAGAGGGATCAGATAAAGGGTTAGTATCCAAAATGTATAAAGAACTTATCAAACTCAACACCCAAAACACAAATAATCCAGTGAAGAAATGGGCAAAAGACATGAATAGACATTTCTCCAAAGAAGACATCCAGATGGCCAACCGACACATGAAACAATGCTCAACATCACTCATCATCAGGGAAATACAAATCAAAACCACCATGAGATACAACCTCACACCTGTCAGAATGGCTAACATTAACAACTCAGGCAAAAACAGATGTTGGCGAGGATGCAGAGAAAGAGGATCTCTTTTGCACTGCTGATGGAAATGTACACTGGTGCAGCAACTCTGGAAAATAGTATGGAGGTTCCTCAAAAAACTAAAAATAGAACTACCCTACTACCCAGCAATTGCACTACTAGGTATTAATCCAAGGGATACAGGTATGCTGTTTTGAAGGGACACACGCACCCCAAGGTTTTTAGCAGCACTATCAACAATAGCCAAAGTATGGAAAGAGCCCAAATGTCCATTGATGGATGAATGAATGAAGATGTGGTACATAGGTACAATTGAGTATTACTTGGCAATCAAAAAGAATGAAATCTTGCCATTTTCAACTCTGTGGATGGAATTGGAGGGTATTATGCTAAGTGAAATCAGTCAGAGAAAGACAAATATCATATGACTTCACTCAGATGAGGACTTTAAGATAAACAAAACAGATGAACATAAGGGAAGGGAAACAAAAATAATATAAAAACAGGGAGGGGGAAAAACATAAGAGACTCATAAATATGGAGAACAAACTGAGGGTTACTAGAGGGGTTGTGGGAGGGGGGGGATAGGCTAAATGGGTAAGGATCATTAAGAAATCTACTCCTGAAATCATTGTTACACTATATGCTAACTAATTTCAATGTAAATTATTTTTAAAAAATAAAAAAAAAATTTAAAAAGAAAATCAAACAGAAAAGAAATGCCATTTAATAATGGCTGGAGGACTCACAAAAGAAAGAATAAGTTTTCTTGTTTATTTGCTTTTAATAGCCAACAGTTTACCAGAAGACCAAAGAGAAACTAAAAATGCTATACTTCATATTTTAAAACTTGATTTTTTACAGTAACAAGCAGAATAAAAATCTTCGATACCCCATATACTCATGGATAAATTTCAACCATCAATAACCTTCATAAATTTTCACCTAGTAAATGCTAACCCATAAGACTAATGTTTCTATAACTCAAATAAAATTGAAATAGCTAAATCATAGAGTTTGGTAATTAACCCAGGGATTGTGAATATGATCCAAGATTTGTGCCCCAAAGATATAAACTACTATATTTTTTTCTCTAATTTTATTAGAGAACTTCAAAAAGAAGATAAACTGCCTTGTTTGGGTGAATCAAAGGTGTTTAATGGGAAACAAAACAAAACAAAACAGCCTTCTGGTACTTACAATCTTTTGACAGAGCAAACACTAGACCTTTTTCTTATAAACCCTACCTTCTAAGCTATTTGAATCCAACTTTATTGATTTGAAAATACTTCACTAGTCTAGGGGGATATTTGACCTTTATTATCTTCCAGAAGAAAAAGCACAAGACTAACAATGCAGAGGCAAGCAATTGTCAGACTCTTGACAATAAGGAAAAGGAACAGGAGGAGTGCTCTGAAGGCAGGGACGCAGCCAAGCTTAAAGTGCTAAAAATAAGCCAGTGACAACTAATGAGTAATTGCATCACATTTCCTTATACTCAATGGCACGGGGTGCATGGGCAGTAAAAGCAACAGCAGACACATTTCAAACTACCTTGAAGGTCAGGTTGGGTCTCTGCTACCTTTTAGCAATTCTAAACACCAGGTAATAGGAACATTTCTCTTCCCTTATCATGTCTTGGGGCATGATCAAATACCTTTCCAAAAGATAATAGGAATCTTATTCATCATGATCATAATCACCAGAAAAAGTGAATTAAGCATCTTTGGACCTGTTTCAATTTGTGTCATGTTAATTAGATTGTAATCAAAGCACTCAAGAGTCTCCAACAGCCATGTTCAGACTCTCCATCATAACTGTTTGTGAATCCAGTAGGTATTCCATTGTTTCCTTTTTATGGCCTACATAAAAGGAACATCTCAAAAGTCTGCAAAATCTAACTTGTAACTCCCTTCTTTCTTAGAAAATGATCTCGAATGAATTTGGGATGAAATCAATACTGTCATGCGTTTCAATTCTCCCTAGAAATAAATTAATGCAAGAATATACAGTTTGCCAATTCAAAATGTACTAAGGGATTTAGAATATAATGTAAAGAAAAAAATTTGAATACCATTAGGAAAACATTTGGAGCAAAAGTTATCCAAGATAACTGTATCTTAAATGGCATGTTCAACTAATGCTAATTTTCTGTTTTTTATGTAACCCATGAAAACATGGCACATAACATCAGAAATCCCTTACAGAGGTTCAGACAAAAGAGTGACCATACCAAATTAAATTAAACAAAGTAGAATGTACTGGAAAGCTCCAGACTACAAATTAGAACACTGGGTTTGGGTTTGTTTTTCCCTTGTAGCACTAATATTTTAAGACTTTCCTAAAGTCAGACTCTCTGAGCCCCAGTTTTCTCACCTGTAACATAAAACCTCACATACATATGTAAAGTTTCTTCCAGCTCTGAATTCCCTACTTTTAAACCTGATGACTTTTTTAGCTCAGAAGCTATACTAAGAAGGAAAAGTTACTTCTAATCACATACATATATAAGTTAAATTTTGTCTCAAATTTTATGATAAAAATCATAGCTTCTTAATGCATCACCTGTAACTTTCTTTTCATTTTTGCACTTTCAAGTATCAGAAACACTCACATCAACAAGAAGGAATGGACATAATTAACTTTCTAACTGAAGGAATAATTTTAAAATTATGTTCTATTAGAACATAATTTCAGGCTGTTTATCAAATTAGAGAACTTATTCTCTAAGTTGCTGTTTAATAACTTTTGTAATAAATCTCTTTCCATCTCCTTTAAAAACAAATTATGTGTACATATGCATGTACAACATGTATACACATGTACATATTTAATTCATGTAAAGTTCCACATATATAAAAAATATATATAAATACACATTTAGTTCATGTGAAGTGACACATGGCAAACAAGAATTGAAAATGAAGCCAGGCTACCATAGAAAATCTACTGAGATATCTAAGGGTATTTAGATATAATCTATCACCTTAAGTTCGTCTATGTCATAGTATATCATCAGCTGTATTAGAAATTCTTGCACTCATCTGAAAAATGTTTTAGATCAAGACATATGTTTTATTGGAGGCAGATACCCAGGAGAAACCCAGTAAATGTTTGTGAAATTAAAAAAGGAACATAGGCCCTTTGTATAGATCTGCATACGCCCTTGCAGTTATAAATACGTAATTTACAAACATCTGAGTACCTATGGCTTGCCGCTCCTCTCCAGAATTATCTAATTGTTTTTTTTAATGACACATCGATTAAATTTACTTAACAAATTTATTAGCACTACTATGTGCCAGGTATAGTTTTAGGTGCCAGTACTGCATCTGTAAATACAACAAATAAGTGAAATATAGTGTCCTAGAAGAAAACTAGGCAAGTATAAGAGATTGTACACTGAGTTTGGCAGTGAAGCACATAAAGAAGTCAGATGTGCTGAGGGGGGTACAGAATTTTTAAAAAGCATGCCCAACAGAGGTCTTATTTAGATGATGACATGCAAGTAGAGACTAAATGCAAAACTGTTTTTGTTGGATTTAATTAATATTTTTGATGGTCCCTTTGTGTTTTGATAGGAATTTAATAATAGCCCTGTTTTATGCCTAAAGCTAAACATGTTAAATTCTATCTGCAGATATTAAGTCATCTAAAAAGTGGCAAACATGTTAATCACCTAAGTAGAAGTTTCTTTTAAACCTTTCAGAAAAATAGTTTTTAACCTCTTTATTATTTTGACAAATGGATAGTTGGAAATAATTACTTACCACTCAGTAGTGTTAATTTTTTATTGATTTTTTTCTTAAATCATGATTTAAGCTTTTCTCTGAACTTCAGAGGTTGTAACTAAACATCTACATATGGTTGACCAGCCCATGCACATGGCCATGAGGAAAGCAAAATAATTATATATACAATTTAGGTCAAAACTCTACTATTTAGGGAAGAAAAGGGGAAACTAAATTACCTAAGTGACTTTGATGGATAACAATTTCTCAATTCTCCTGTCCCCTAGAGCCATGAATAAAAATTTTAATATATTTATCAATTTCTTTTGACTGGCAGTGGTTCTTTAGCTACATCTAAAGGATTCTAAAGCTACATCTTAAATCACTGAGAAAAATATGTGTGGGTGTTAGAAATATTTGCAGAACAAGGAAGTAGGGGAAAGAGGTAGCCCTTGTGCCATTCTCCATTCTTGACCTAAATTATGCAGAGCAGCCTACATACTGCACCAAACCCATGACCTGTATAAATCAAGGTTTGGTGAAATCAAAACCAGGGGCTGTGCTTTCCACACTTGTAGAATCTATACTGAGAATCAGTGAGCAGAAATGGACTGATGCATTCATATACATGATTCAGTCACGGAGAAGGCAGAATAAAGCCGAAGTCTTTAAGCATATGTCATATGTCTAAGTTGGAAATACGGTAGATTCATAGCCAATAATAATATTCATGTATTAGAACCTGTGAAAAATCAAGAAAGGGGGCAACTAAAAATAGGGATATATAAGAAATACTCATTAAGTGACTCAACTGGAATTCTGCCAGCAGGTGTTTGTCAGCTTTAGTGCCACTTTCTATGGTGTTCTTGTACCTTCCCCCTTTCTTTGCTGTCTCTGAGAGGCTGTGCTCAAGATCTGGCACTAACCAAATTAGGAAAACTGTGAAATCTATTTTTTAACTTCTTATAACTAACTTTGATTTACATACCCCATTAGTCTGCTTTATCGAACCAAGGTTTTTCAGAAGACAGCAAAAACATGTTGTTGAAGAATATGCTTCTGTCATAATTCCAAGAAGGAATTATTATTTTCAGACTTAGAGTAGGGCAGCTCCAGGAAAAAGGTCTATAAACAGGAATAGAAGGGCCAGTAAATGACGAAACTATGCCAGAACCACAGCAATTATAGAGGCTGAAGCAAAACACAGCATGGTCTCCTTGTGGGCAGAAAGAAAGGAAAAGTGATTATGTGTTTCCTGAATTATACTATGAAATCTTTTCTCACATGCTTTCTGTACAACAGATTCTTCTCCCCCCTCTCCCAATCTCAATGCCCTTAGTTTCTAAAAGTCATTCTAAAACCTCTGGTAGCTTCCTTTGTCAAATCTAAATGCTCTTTCTTCATGATCACCTTCATGGATCTCCCTGTCACAATTTGCTTTTCCCAGAAAACATGTCTTCTTTATTAAATATATGGTTTGCCATGCTTCACCTTCAGAGTCTCTTCTCTTAAAATTGTGCTTCTTCTCCTAGTGCTACTCAAGGACTGAGCAATTCTGGCCAGTGCTTAGGACTTGAAAACATTTCAGTATTGTTAGAAGCCTTATTTGGTGTTTTGTCTTACCTGCTGTAATCTATTCATGGACAATAATCACATTTTGTCTTTAGAAAATGCTCCCACAGTTCTAGAAATAGAACCTAGTTCATAACTTCAACATAATTAAAAATGATAGCTATCATCATCTGATACAGAGAAAAAGATCCCACTCACTGCCACTATTGAAAAGATAGTTTCAGAATTTATTTGATTAAGAATTTACCTTTTTTTTTTAATACTAGTGGAACAAAGGATAGCTTTGTTCCATAATTTAAATAAATGTTACTAAATGAATGTAGGCTCTTATTATGAACCTGATCAATGTGCTGGCTTGCATTATTTTTTTTAAAGTTTCTCTTTTGATTTTCTTTAATTTGGGGTTAAATAAAATCCCAACAGTCTGTTCATTATTGACAAAATTTTTATGGGTTCTTTTCACCAAAAGCCAAAATGAAGATATTCAAAAGTCTCCTTGTTTCTTCTAAACACAAAAGAAAAAAAGCAGTACGAGTATTATAGTCTTGCAAGAAGTTGAGCATAGTTTCCACAGACTTCTTTGAGAGTTAATGGCTCCATTTGTACTTACTCTCCATGCTGCTCTTAGTGATCCTTTCCATGAATTCAAATTTTGTTTCTACTTGACCCATGATGAATATAAACAGAAGAGTGCTAGTCTGAACCAAGTGTACACACAAACTCAAACATATGTCCAGCTATCCACTTATCATACCCTACATAACAAACAGTCCCAAAGTTTAGTGGCTTAACACACAAGTTTATGTTTCTGTATCACAATTGTGAGGGCCTATTGGGCCTTGCTGGGAAGTTCTTTCTTGGAGTCAGTCATACTGTGTACAGTTACAATCAAATGGCAGCTAGGGCTGGAGTCATCTGTATAATCATTTGGGCTACAAGTCTCTGAAGCTTCTTCACTCATTTGTCTGACACTAGCTGAGATGGCTAGAAATCCTAGAGGCTATCATGAACTCTCTCTCCTGATGAAAGCTACAGTCAAAGTCTACCTTGTATGTAGTTTCAAATATAAAAGAGAAAGGCATTATCAATAGTATCTTTCGCATGTTGCCATAGCTACTAGGCATCTTTATAATATGAATATCTATATATAATTGGATTTCTTTTTGTATTTTGACTGCCTTTCCCAGACTACAAGTTCCAAGATTCCCAGGAAGACCTTGGTCTAAACTTGGAAGTCATGCAGTATCTCTTCTGCTACTTTCTATTCATTGCCCAGAGATAGCCCAAATTCAATGTGGATGGGGCCTATCAAGATTGTGAATACCTGGATGTGTGGTTCATTAGGAAGCCATCTTTGGAGAGTAGTTACCATGAAGCTACATATAAGGCCATGGTCAAAGTACGATCTTTCTTCATCCCTGAATGTCCTATGAAGCATGTAGCTTCAGGTGGGAATTACATCAAGCCAGAGAAACTGAAATACCTTGGTAATCAAAGGGGGACACATCCATTTTGGCATCACAACCTTCAAGGAATGTGTGGTATGTTTTATTTACTAAAATGTACGTGGAGATTTTATTTATAAGCAAGAGTTATTTATAAAGGTGAAAAATTGAAAACAACCCTTTTGCCCAACAGTGGTAGCTTAAATTATAAAACACATATACTGCAATACATGCCACCACAAAAACATGTTAAAGTTAATTAAACACATGGGAGAAATGATACAGCACTCTGTAGAAAGACAGGGATCAATATATATAATTTCATAAATATATGAATGTGTGTATGTGTATAAACATAAACCAATAAATACATTCATGCTGTTGCATAGCAAAAAAAAAGAGTAGAACTAATATATGCACATGTGCACAGTGATTATACTGAGTGGTAGAATTATGGTTTTTCATTTTATTCCTCGTACTTTCCAATTTTTTTTCAATTTTCCATTATTTTTTGAAATTTTTATATCTTTTCCAAACTTTTTGAAAAAATATATTATTGCCACGTGTCTTGATGTCAAGAGAAGGAGGAAAGACAAAGAGAAAAGCCTGACCCTAAACTTTGTTTAGAATTATTTTTTTCACTGCAAATAAGAACGTTTCATTAGTCATGCTTTATCTCTTTCAGGCTGTAAAAGAGTATAATTTGGTGGACAGAAATGATGATTCCTTGCCCTAAAAAGTTTAGTAATATTTCAAAATGTGATGAAACTCTAAGCAGAATAATACCTCAATTCAGAAGTCGACTTCAAGTTCAACATGGCAAAATGATAGCACACATCTATCTCTCCTACCTGCTAGAATCCCACTGAAATTAAAAAATTTGTGGGGGAGAAATGCATTGGACAACCAAAAAGTTTCCTACTGCAGACCAAAAATTTTGATAGCTCACTACATAAAAAGAAATTAGGTAATGAGTCAGAGAAATCAGAGTTTAACACATGAGAAATAGACCTAAGAATAGATACAGAGGCAGAAAAATAGATCAGAAAGTACATGATATAGTGTTTGGAATACAGTAAGCAAATTAGTGAATGATATGATTACTGCTGTTGTTAGTGTATTAAGTCATTGCTCAAGACTTGCATACCATGCCAGTATATCCTATTTTCTCTCAAACACATTGTCTTGGAGGATCCCCAGACATCTCAAATTCAATATATTCAGAAAACAAACTCATCATTTTTCCTCCCAACACTTGCCTCTCCGCTTTCCTAATCAGCCTAAAGTAAGGACCTTCTATCATCTTTTCTACCTCCTTATCCTTCAGTTACCATATTCTACCAATTACTACTTCACAATTCTCTCTGTGTACGTTCCCACCTTTACCTTTCCATTTTCATAACTCCAGTTTAGGTCAGTTTTATCTTGAAACATTTGTTTTAAGTTTTCTCCAGACTTGTTCCATGATATTTCATTTCCTATTTCTCCATCATTTTGTTTAGTTTGTATGTATTCCTTTATATTTATTTTTTAATCTCTTAAGTAATACATCTACTAAAATTAGAATAAGCAGATCAAAGAATAATACTCATCAGATTTCAAGTTCATGGAAGGAGTTTCCCAAGCAAAGAGTGAGTAAGAGAGAACAAAAAAGATCAAGTCAAAGGTTTTGTGTAATGGCACATCCTTGTACAGCTTTATCAAGCCACACTCCCCCCCACCGTGAAGTTGAACTTTGACACTATGACTTGTCCAGGCTGCTCTTGCCAGAGATTGCGATATAATTCCCAGTTTGCATTAAACCTATCTCTGCTCTGGTGAAGGCCAGCCCACCTTCACCCCAACATTGAAGGTCCACCCACAATTTCTGATAAACAGCCTAAACCAGGTAAGAGTGTTCTATTTTTGTAGGAAGAGTTGTCAGATAAAGAAGAAGAAACACCAACAAAATTTAAATCTTTTTAAAAAAGGGAATTTCTAAATAGAAACTAAAAAGACTTTAATAGTCGACTGAAAAAATGATGGTACATTGGCTTTAACAGTACAGTGGCTGGAAGGGGCTGGGCAAGTGATGAGACAGTTTATAGGGTAAATATAATTGCAAGCTATTTAAGATTCAAGGTGACAAGCTACAAACTGAAACAGATCTAGAGAAATACACTTTAAACCAGTGCCTAAAAGTACAACTTCTTAGTGATTTTGTTTAAACTGAGACGTGTAATTTTGATTTTGGTATTCACTGTGAAACCTCCAAATCCAAGTCTGTCTTTTAAGTATCAACATGTATGTGGAAAAAAATCTTTAACTCTGGATTTTTTTGAAACATCAAGAGTTTGCGGGCAATAACAAAACCCATATTCTGAAATAATAACTATATGCTGATTTTATATTTAAACAACAATCAAAAATACAGGGCTATATACTTCACAAACGATAAAAGATACATCTCAAGCTCACATATCACTCAGTATTTCCTCCTTACTTGGTAAAGTAGAAGTAATCCTTACCCAATATGACTGTGACATCCCCATGCCACTCCATCTGAAATCTCTTACAAGTGTCCTCTACTGCTCTTGTTCCAAACCCACCTATTCTATACAGGAGTGTCCTTTCCTCCTCTGGGACTAATTTTATTAAGCCTTAGTTGGCTTAGCAACCACTCAGAGTACAACTTTTGAATACTAGATCTGTGCTTTTCCCGTGAAGATTGTGGCACCACACTGGCTCTGTGCTTGCTATGGACAATCTCTTCAGGAATAGGAAGTCTGCTCTGTTGTTGGGATTTATTTCTGATTGTTACCTGGTAGGTTTTAAAGAACTCTTGCAGAAAAAAAGTCTATCTCTTGGAGTTCAAATTGAAAACTGATCCCTTGTCTTTACAGTAATACTCTCCTAGAAACACAATCGAGCATGTCCTAGAAGAGGATGGCTCTGGACACTGGTGGTTAATGACTGCCTGCTCACTCTATGTGTTAGAGAACAACTGAGTAGGAAATACAGTAAAACCTTGGTTTGCAAGCATAATTTGTTTCAGGGACATGCTTTTAATCCAAAGCACTTGTATATCAAAGCTAATTTCCCCATAAGAAATAATGGAAACTCAGGTGATGTGTTCCACAAGCCAAAAATAATCATATAAAAATAATTACAAGACTGTAATATAATATAAAATAATAAAGAAAATATAAAATTTAAAGAAAAATAAACAAATGAACCTGCACTTGCCTTTGAACACCTTCTTGGCTGGTCTGAGGGAGACAAGAGAGAGGAGAGTTATTGTGTAGGATGACTTTCACTATCACTAATGGAATCACTGCTATCTATTGACTCAATGGAACATTTGTTTTCATGCAATTTTAACAAGGAACTTATCCAATGACATAGAAGGAAGCAAAGTGTTCCTGAGCTTCCTCTTATATGGAAAAGCAAAGGACTGTCCACAGGTGTTTTTAAGTCTGAAAAATACACTAGTGCCAGTTGTGGGCACTTTCCAACATTCCGAAAAATCACTGATTTCTGCCAAACGCTGTGGCCTGAGACCAAGCATGGAAGACAATCACCCACAATCCCACAGAGAGAGAGAGAGAAGGACCATTGGCTCAGTTGTGATCATGTGATGTTCAGCATCACGTACTACTCGTATTGCAAGACATCACTTGTTTATCAAGTTAAAATTTATTAGAAAATTTGCTCATCTTGTGAAACACCAACAGAACAAGTTACTCACAATCTAGTTTTACTGTACTCGATATGGAGTTAAAGAACACATGAAGAATGTATTGGATGGATATGAAGTGTGCACATTTTTATCATGGTCACTGATGAAATGATAAGGGAAATTTTCTCTAAGCCTGAGCTGAGGTATGCAAATAACCACCACAGGAATTCAAGCCTAGAGAGTGGAAGAGAAGCAATCAGGGAACCAGTGAGATAGCTTCTCATAAAATTGGTTAAAATCACCATTAACAAACATGGTGAACTTGTAGCTAACTATCTCGACCCACTAAACGGGCTTCAGTTTCCACAATTGGCAACTCTATGCTCTGCTTCACTAATTCGAAATGCAAGCTAATAACTATTCCTTGTGAAAATTGTTAGCTATTGCCTATTTAAGCCCATCCCTAACTTTGGTCTGAGAAACAGTTTTCTCTGGGAGTTTCCCTCATATACCCTTTTATCCAAGTCAATCTCCAAAGCCTTGCACTAATTTTGAATTGTTCTCAGTGCTTTAATAACCACTCTGTCTAAGAGTCTTCAGTTTTCTTTCCTCAGTAAAAAGATCTAATCGGAATCCCTTGGTGTGGCTGACACTTTACAGAAGCCGTAAAATATTTTAAACAGACATTAATCTTCAGCCTTCTGACCACTTTGCCTTGCTAACACATGCAGATCCCCAGGTATCCATTAACACTTGATTTTCATGGTCAATGATTGCTACAATATCACTTCCTTTGGTTTTACTAAAACCACTTTAGGTTTCTCATTATGTACGAAAATATTAGATTCTGGAGTTGGGTTTGTGAAAAATCATAGATTCTAGGGCTCTATTTGTTGGTATTTTAATTTATTGTACAGCAGTTATATTGGATCAAATTAGATATTATGGTAGTTTTTAGAGAAATGTAAAAAGACTAGGCAAATGTGCTACATTATTGCCATTTCACGTAGGTTTAAGAATACTGCCATCAAGCATGGAGAAAAAGTAGAGGAGTGATTAGTATTCTAGAATGTGGTCATTTTAACTGTGAGTACCTGAGCTCTCTGACCACTGTGGCATTTGTTTTCATGGCTTTTGCAAATGTGACCACAGTCACACTTCTAAGTGGAATTTCCATCCTAAAACTATGAGCTGTCTATTGTCCTTCCCCCAACCCACAATTATAGAGCAGATGGTGAAAATGATTCAGAATAAATTTACTGGATCAATTTTAAAAAGACAAAGACCATCAACCAGACCATTGACTGACTGCCTTGGCACAGAGCCTTGTGGATGGTTAGGATCAAGTGTCACTGCATTACTGGAGGTAGTAGTTGAAAGGATGTGACTGCCACTTGACCCAAGACTTGGGCCTGGGCAATTGGAGGCTCCTCACCCCCTTCCATGTGCTGGGGATGTACCCTCTTGCCACCACAGCCACAGTGGGAGCTGCTTTTCAAAGACACAGCCTTCAGAGAGCAACGTGTTGTTGAGACCATCTGAACCCAGGATAGGCTTCTATATAAACTGTCAAGATACACTTGTCTTGTGGCCACCCAAGACAAGCCATGTAAGTCCCTTTGTTTGTTAAAACAGCCACCTACCAATCTGAAGTATCTGCCTCTTCCTTCAATCTCTCTCTGCTCTCTGTTTACAGAGGCCAGTTTCAGATTACACTCAGGAATCTCCTGAGAAGATTGTGATCTAATACATAAATATGCAAATGATTGAAATTGAACTTTGCAAGGGTAGAGAGGATATTTTGAAGCATTAAAAGTCTTTTCTAAGCTTCTATCAGCGTCTTAATAGTGCCACCTGACTTCATTAGAGCTGAAGGGCTTTTGCATTCCAATTTTTCTTACTTTCTTGATAGGATTTTCCTTTAACAGATTTGGCAATAACTATTAGCATAAATCAACAATTTTCAGAGCTCTTAGGAACCTCAGAGATCACTTTATTCTTCTCCTTGTAGAAGATAAAAGTAGGCTAAGGAAGATTAAAGAGATGAAGGGGCTTGGCTATCTCACACAGAACCTTCCATTCCAAAATTCTTTCTAAATTCATTTGCTGTGCCTAAGTTGAATACTTCTTATTAGCAAATATTAAGTCACTTTTATTAGCAGAAACATGGCTAGCATTAAATTTCCAATCTTTATTTCTGGGCTGTATTTACTTCTAATAAAAAAAATAATATAGTCATAAAATATAGGCAGCTACTGGGTCATTTTGTTTGGAATTATCTTCAAAGGTGTCTCAATAACTCCATGATAATTATCAACATTTTCAGATTTAAAAAAAAATTAGGAAAATAGTGAAAAGAAAGCAGAACTCCAAGTTTTTGAGTGAATAAGCTATGGGAATTTTCACGAACCTACCTTCTTATGTCCAAGATCTTTAGAAACACAAGTCCCAGCAAGGCCCGGAAAGGATTATCATCATAATCACTGAAGCTCAAACTCCTAAATGGAGAGCTTAGTTTCTTCTTGTATTATTGTTGGCTCTGAGAGGTGCAGAGCATGAGTTTAAGTGTAATCATTCCTTATAGATTCTCTCTCTCCTTAAAAAAAGGAATATAGCCTAGCTGTCTTCAGTACTGGTTTCTTACTGCTAATATAACCAACCATAAACATAGCAGTTTAAAGCAATATAGATTTATTATTTTATACTTCTGAAGATTACAAGTCCCAAATCAGTTTCAGTGGGTCAAAGTGAAGGGGTCAGCAGAGCTGGTTCCTTCTGGAAGTTCTAAGGAAAGATCACTTTCCTTTTATTTTCCCATTTCTAGAGCCTCCTGCATTCTTGGCTCAGGCCATATTCAAAGTCAGCAACGTAGCATATTCTATCTTCTCTGACTTCTGCTTAATCTTAATCACAATGGCAAAGTCCCCAAGATAATAAAGACATAGGTGCTACAAATTAGGCTTATGAACATTTTTGAGGTTCCATTATTTGGCCTACCATGCTTTCCTACATCCTTGTAAAATCATGGTCTCAATTCTAGAAAAATGGAAGCTATATTTACTAAAGGAATGTAGGAATCTTACCCATTAAGCTATTCTGCCCTCTTTTATCTTCTTTCCCAGACTAGTTAGGCAAGAACAACATCTAGAGACTTTTATTTGGAATTAGGAAGGTTAATAGTTCAGTATCCCTCAAAAATGGAAAAATCAGAATTTTCCAGCCATCAGAATTGGGACTCACACTGAGGAGAAATCAAATGGCTTTTCAATCCAAAGGGAATTGCTGGTAGCCTAGTCAGTTGCCTGAGATTTATGATATGAAAAAGGCACATCAGAATCATAACACTGAGCCCAAATTTCAGTTTAGATACACAGAAAATGTTTATGTTCTGCATTTGTGTAAAACTGTTTGTATAATTAAAGGTCAGGCCTTACTGATACTTTAAATGGTATCCCTACATGAAATGCTCAGTCTTCCACAACCACCTACTGTTTCTGATCATTTCCTCAAATTATGTCCAGACATATCAGGGAAATAGGGAGTTAAGTGGCCAAAACAACCCCCTGAGGTTTGAGGTGAGAATTTGCCTGACCTTGTACTAGTCTTGGGGCACATGATGGTTGGCAGACCTTGTGTCCATGGTGACCAACTTGCTAGCAATCTTCATTTAAATTGGCAGGTAGGAGAATAACTCTCCCATCTTGGTCATAGCCTGATAGTGTTCTCTGACTAACTCATCCGGGCCTGACCTCTCCTGTCTGTCCTCCATTCAGTCCTCTGGCCAGAGAGCCCACTCTGACCTCTACTGCCACCATGACTTAGCTACCAGGGCTTCACTCAATCATCCATGCTATGCAGAAACTGAGGACAGCAGTGAAAATCCAACCGCCAGGCCTCTTTTTCTCTGACCATGTTGCATAACTGGGTTTACTTTAATGTGCCTGTAACTATGTCTATAAGGTGGCCTCTGACTGGAGTCTCAAATAAGAGATTCCTGACTTTACCATTCATTGCAGCTCTTCTAGCATGCATAAATACAAGCATGTGCAAGCACATGCATGCACATACACACACATACCCACAATCCTGGGCCGAAGGCAAGAAGAGGAAATTGAGGGACAGATATATCTCAATTCCCCATGCCATTCTCCAAGAATAGAAAACCATATTCCCTTGAATAATACCTTCTGATTTTAATCAAAACTTACATGAATTATCTAAATTAAGTAATATTTTAATTTGGGGTTTATAAGTTTGGAAAAAAATCCTAGGATCCTATTTAACATGCCAGAAATTGGGTATTTTCTTGGTAATATTCTTCTTATTCCATTTGTAGCAAATCCTAGTAGCAGAAAGCTTCAGATACATAGAATAGAAGACTTATAACTTAAGGGGCACCTGGGTGGCTCAGTCAGTTAAGTGACTGTTGATATCGGTTCAGGTCATAATCTCATGGTTTGTGGTACTGAGCCTTGTGTTGGGCTCTGCACTGACAGCACAAAGCCTGCTTGGGATTCTCTCTCTCCTTCTCTCTCTCTCTGCCCCTCCCATGCTTGGTCTCTCTCTCTCTTTCTCTCAAAATAAATAAACATAAAAAAGGAAGACTTATAATTGATAAATGGAAGGGAAAAGCAGATTTTTTTCCTAAATTTCCTGTTTTAAAAGCTATCAAGGTTAACATCACGCGCGATCTGTCACATGATATCCTATAACCCTGCTATAATAGAATGCAAAGGATAGGTCAGTTCTACTATATTCTTCCCTAAAACACATAATCTTGGTCTATTGATGGAAAAAAAAAAAAAAAACACCAGACAAACCCAAATTGAGGAGTACATATAAGTAGTCCATGAAACTCTAAAAGTCATCAAAAGTAAAGATATAGAAACCATCACAGACCAAAGGAGATAGGAGACTTGACAACTGTATGTAATACAGTGTCCTGGATGGAATTCTAAAACCCTCAGTGTCCTGGATGGTATAATATGAATAGGGTCTCCAGGTTAAACATATTGTTCCAATATTGTCTTTTTACTTTTGAAAAATACACCATGGTAACATAATATGCTAACATTAGGGGAAACTAGCAGAAGAATATAGGAGAATTTGGAATTTCCTTCATAACTTTTCTAACATATTATTCCAAAATAAAAAGGTTGTGTTGAAATCAAAAAGAAAAATAGTGCGATGCCACTTCCAAGATTAGGTTACAAAAAACACTGAGTTCCATCTTGTTCGCCCCTATCACTAGAGACCTCACTCTGGGGAAACAAGCTGCCACGTTGTAAATAGCCCAATGGAGAAGCCCGTGTTACAAAGAAGTAGTAACTCCAGTCACTAGCAACAAGGACCTGATGCCTGTAAACTGTTACATGACTGAACTTGGAAGTGAATTCTCTCCAATCGACCCTTACGCTGCCTACAACCTCAACTGACACCTTGATTTCAACCTTGTGACAGACTCAGAGGTATCCAACTAAACTCACATGGATTTCTGAACCTTAGAAACTTTGACAAAACAACTATTCATTGTTCAAAAAAAAATGAACTGTTAAACTTAAGGGCCCATCCAATGGAGCACAACAATAAAATGCTGATTTATGATTAAAACAAGCAAGTTATTAGAATAACAGAGTATAATAAGTAGTTACAAAACAAGTGAAACCTTAACTTCTGCCTTTTCTTTATGACTACCCGAATCTACCTTTAAAGTGCAGAGAATAGGGGCGCCTGGGTGGCTCAGTCAGTTAAGCGTCCCACTTCGGCTCAGGTCATGATCTCCCGGTCTGTGGGTTTGAGCCCCGCGTCTGGCTCTGTGCTGACAGCTCAGAGCCTGGAGCCTGTTTCAGATTCTATGTCTCCCTCTTCCTCTGACCCTCCCCTGTTCATGCTCTCTCTCTCTGTCTCAAAAATAAATAAATGTTAAAAAAAATTTTTTAAAAATTAAAAAAAAATAAAGTGCAGAGAATAGAACAGATACTGAAAACAGAAGCCTGATACACAATTAGTCCTGCAATAAAGTCATCAGTCTGAGAAGCATGAATGGAGGGGGTGGGAAACATGAGAGGAAAAGAGAGAATCCCAAGCAGGTTCTGCGTGATTAACACAGAGCTTGACACAGGACTCAAACTTATGAACCGTGAGATTATGACCTGAGGTGAAATCAAGAATCAGACACTTAACTGACTAAGTCACCCAGGTGCTCTTTAATGAGTTTTTTTTTTTTAATGGCTGTAACACTTATTTATACAACAAATATTTTTGATGGTTAACTGTTATTAAATACATTACCACAGTTTTAGCAGTTATTACTACTTTCAGAAGTTAAATCAGAGACCACTAGCTAACCAAGTATTGGAAAATTTTATGTATCACAATTGTGATTCTAAATAACTTTTCCAAAAGATAATCTGAGCCAAATCTGTTCCTCCTGATAGTGACCAAATTCTAAAAAGAAACGTTTTGTACTATTTTGTCCAAGATTTTGTCTTTTCATGTAATGGAATTCTCACTGCCTGATAGCAAAAATAAAAATATTAAATTGGTTATATATTTATGTCATACACAGGAAACATATATTCATACCTTTCCATTTTTAACACTAGCCCCTAAGGTACTCAAACTGATCCTAAGATTGGAGACATGTTACTTTAACAGAGAAATGCTGATCTAACCACCCAGAAATGAAAACAAAGGGTTGGCTATTCATACCTATTTGACCTAAACATACTACCAGCTAATAATGGAGAGGGGGAGTTTTAAGTACATGTATTTTTGTTTGTTTGTTTTTTAAGCTTATTTATTTATTTTGAGAGAGAGGGGGAGAGAGAGGACAGAGCAGAGAGAGAGGGAGAGAGAGAATGTGTTTTAAATAGCTCTTTATATATCATTTTCTTTTGGACTTTTTTGGTCCCGGTTAATCCCTGTTTTAAGATGTATTGCCTGTTCTGGGAAGCTTTGGCTATGTCTGTGAACTGTCACTGAAGTTTGTATCCTTCATTCTTTCAGGACCTCTCCCTAAAAAGGAATGTACACTGATTCCGTACCTGTCTGCCTCATTCTTACTTACCCATCATCAGGAACTCTTTTCTTTTGCTTACGGGGATCAAAACCACTGTTGGCAACTTCTCTCAGAGCACATTTTCCTATTTCCATTCTTTGAATTTGGTTCATAGTAGTTCAAATACTGTAATGGTTCATGAAGCAATTGGGACTTTGCTGGCAGTTTTGAAAGCTGTGATTGTCTTGACAACCTTATCCTGTCAATATAATTCAGCCTCGACCCACGAGCAATGCTCAGAATAGGACAGGAGTGTAGTCTCCACAACAACTTAATCTTTGGCCTCACTACTAAGGCAGCCAACAAGGGCACCCATTAGTGGTAGATCTGAAAGTGGATTTGGATAGCTTTTACAAACGCTGCAAAAGATCAGAGGCAAGAAAGAAAAGGAAAAAAGTGGGGAGAATGTCTCAGGGTTTTTTCTTTGATAAAAAATAACAGAAGTTATCTCCTATAGGCTTTTAACTTTCTGTTTCAAGAAATAAAGAAGAAAAAAAGAAAAAGAAAAAAAAAAACTGAAAGAAAAGTTCCCAACCAGCTTTATGTTATTTCTGTTTCATAAAATACTTGTAGACATCCTCAAGTGACTAAACTCATTTAAATTCCCTACGTTTTTATTATCTATTCTTCACCGGTCATTAATAATGATATTGTAAGGCTACATTTCTAAATCTCTTTTCCTTCTTAATATCTTACTGGTGAAGATGTGCACAGACTATTAAAGAATCCAAACCAGGAATATCTTACCTTATTTAAGTGAGTCGTTATCATCATACAATATGGTGGTGAGTCTTGCTCCATCACGACTTTGTTTCCCATTCATTAGAAAACCTGTTTTGCTATTTTTCCTTTATCCAACATATTTTCTTGTTGTTCTATGATAGCCTCTCTTTGATACAGTCATTAACCTTAATTATGTACTGATAAAAATACATCCCAACACCAAAGAGGCCAAAAACAGGAACATTTTATTCTATTTTACTCCTTTCGTTTTCAAATAGGGCTATCAGAAATATACATGGAACAATGTTTCTTCCTCCAGACACTGCTATTTCCTCACTGTGCATCCCTGGGAAAGTCACCTACTATCATTCATCCTTTATTTGTTCATCTGCCATAGCCTGGATTGAAACATTTACTTCTGTTGCCTGATCAACCTAGATATGAAGTATTCTTTATCAGTTTCTATTTAAAAAACTAACAACAAACAGCACTGAGAGGGTGGGTAAAAATAATTGTAAATTTTTTCACATTAGGATTTGAACAAGCCATGTTAACAAAAAAATAAAAAGGTATAAAAAGGTAAATGACAAAGTATGAAAGCAATTAGGAAATAATGATGCTAATAGGACAGTATACTACATTTTGCAATCACTTTTTTTTTTTACCTTTGTATTACATAAAACAGCTATGCAATGCACTATCTCTGGAGGTAACCTGAGACTGTAATTTTTTGGAACTATAATTTTTTCTCTACAGTTTTCTGAACTGACCAAATGTGTATAAATTTTCATTTTGAGCTATATAAAATAGATACGCAGCAAGAATACTGCAAATTGGAGGTAACTAAGAGTCATGATTCTCTTAACCATTTTATACAGTTACAGCCAAGATAGTTTCATTTAAGAATACATATATATGTAACTTTTTTTTTTATTTTAGAGAGTACCGTTATAGCTAAAAACACCACAAAAACTCTCAGAGTGATACAGGTCTTTTGTTAGAACTCCACCACAATTAATTATGAAGCAAAAGAATGGCACAGTAAGAGAAAATTAGAAGTACCTTTCTACATCTAATGCATCATTAGAATGCACTGCTCCAGTTATTTTCATAAAGCAACCTCTCTGCCTCTCAGCCATCCAACACACAGAGAACTCCACGCACAGGTTGGTGGCATCCTGCCCCCCATTCAAGGGATTATTCCCTGCTCTGCCTTTTCTGAATAAAGCAAAGAAGCCAGGAAGGGAGAAAACTGTGAAAGCACATGGCTGTGATAACATGACACATTTTCTTAAATTTTTTAATATAATTTATTGTCAAATTGGTTTCCATACAACACCCAGTGCTCATCCCAACAAGTATCCTCCTCAATGCCCATCACCCACTTTCCCCACTCCCCTCCCCCCATCAATCCTCAACTTGTTCTCAGTATTTAAGTCTCTTATGGTTTGCCTCCCTCCCTCTCTGTTTGTAACTTTTTTTCCCCTCTCCTCTGCCATGGTCCTCTGTTAAGTTTCTCAAGATCCACATATGAGTGCAAACATACAGTATCTGTCTTTCTTTGGCTGACTTATTGCACTTAGCATAATCGTCTCCAGTTCCATCCACATTGCTGCAAATGGCATGATTTCATTCTTTCCCATTGTCAAGTAGTATACCATTGAATATATAAACCACGTCTTCTTTATCCATTCATCAGTTGATGGACATTTAGGCTCTTTCCATAACTTTGTTATTGTTGAAAGTGCTGCCACAAACATTGGGGTACAAGTGTCCCTATGCATCAGCACTCCTATATCCCTTGGATAAATTCCTAGCAGTGCTATTGCTGGGTCATAGGGTAGGTCTATTTTTAATTTTCTGAGGAACCTCCACACTGCTTTCCAGAGCGGCTGCACCAATTTGCATTCCCACCAACAGTGCAAGAGGGTTCCCATTTCTCCACATTCTCACCAACATCTATAGTTTCCTGATTTGTTCATTTTAGCCACTCTGACCGGCATGAGGTGGTCTTCTCAGTGTGGCTTTGATTTGTATTTCCCTGATGAGGAGTGACACTGAGCATCATTTCATGTGTCTGTTGGCCATCTAGATGTCTTCTTTAGAGAAATGTGTATTCATGTCTTCTGCCTATTTCTTCACTGTATTATTGGTTTTGGGTGTGGAGTTTGGTGAATTATTTATAGATTTTAGATACTAGCCCTTTATCCAATATGTTATTCGCAAATATCTTTTCCCATTCCATCGTTGCCTTTTAGTTTTGTTGATTGTCTCCTTTGCAGCACAGGAGGTTTTTATCTTGATGAGGTCCCAATAGTTCATTTTGCTTTTAACTCCCTTGCCTTTGGAGATGTGTTGAGTAAGAAATTGCTGCAGCTAAGATCAAAGAAGTTGTTTCTTGCTTTCTCCTCTAGGTTTTTGATGGCTTCCTGCCTCACATTCAGGTCTTTAATCCATTTTGAGCTTATTTTTGTGTATGGTTTAAGAAAGTGGTCTAGTTTCATTCTTCTACATGTTGCTGTCCAGCTCCCAGCACCATTTGTTAAAGAGACTATCCTTTTTCCACTGCATACTCTTTCCTGCTTTGTCAAAGATTAGTTGGCCATACATTTGTGGGTCCAATTCTGGGTTCTCTATTCTATTCCATTCCATTGGTCTATGTGTCTGTTTTTGTACCAATACCATACTGTCTTGATGATTACAGTTTTGTAGTAGAGGCTAAAGTCTGTGATTGTGATGTCTCCTGCTTTGGTTTTCTTCTTTAATATTACTTGCACATGACACATTTTTGTATTACCATTTGTCATTCATGTTCAGCCACTACTTCCCCTTGAGATCCTTTTGATTGTTCTTCTTACAGTATCTAAAATAAAATTCTCCATACATGTATTGAGAAAATTCACTGTTTTTACTCTTATAATCGGCTTCATTTCTTTCATATTCTTTGTCTTACATTTTCTTGTCCTTGCTGGGCAGATATAAGAAGTTCTTTCAAGTTAAAGAATACTCACTCCTTCTGGAAATACTGAGATTGCACTCCCTCAAAAGGGAGATAAAAGGAATCGTGTGTTGGGGTAAAATGTAGACAGAATTCCTCAAGGCCACAAGCGGGTCTTAAGGACCAGAGAACCAAAGACTCACACTCCATTTTCTGGAAGAAACTTTAGGGAGGAGTAACAAAAACTCAAAGGACAATGTTCAGATCATTTAGAAAAGCTGGATTCCAGAAATGAGAATTTTTACCATCCGCAAAATATCTTCCCACTTAGAGATTAGTGCTCAACCCTGAGAAGATACAGGGAAAAGTCACATAATGATAGATTAAATTCCCCCTCCAGCAGGTGGGCAAGGTACTGGATTTGGAGTAAGTTTAGCCTAAAAAAAAAAGAATAAAACAAGATTTCTCATATATCTATGGCTTCATTTCTTACCTGTTAGAATTTCAGGTTAAATAATCATCTTCTCTTATTCAATCTACTTCTTAGTCTTCTGTCCCATTTGTTCCATTTTCTTCAATATCAGCTCCTCAAAGTAATCTATACTTACTACTACTTTTTCCATATTCCCCTGACAATTTGTTTCTCACCTCCCTTGCTACCAGGTTTCTACCTAAGAATAATAAAGTTATTTACGATGATTACCATTAATCTCAAAATCAATGGCTCTTCCCCAGCTTTTGAAACAGATCTTCTGTAGTACTCCATCCCTCTTGTCCTTATCTTCTTCCAGAAAATTCTCTGCACAACTTTTGTTCTCCTCTTCCTCTCCCTGCCCCTTAACTCTTGCTAATCCCTATGGTATTTGACCTTTTGTTTTTTAATTGGGTGTCCATTCCTTCTCTAATCTCATTAATACCCATGACAACTCAAACCTTACTAAGTGTTGACTATACATATGCGAACACATGAAATCTTCTTCCTCTCAGCATGAAATCATGTATCTTATTGCCAAGAAGCTATCTCCAACTTAATACCTTCTGTGTTGCCAAAATGCACATGTTCCAAATTGCACACATCTCTCTCTTCTTGGAGTTGCTTCTTTCCTCCCTTTTCATTCCCACTCAGTTAATTGCAAAGGACCATCTCATGGATGTCTACGAAGGATAATGTGCAAGTCAAATGGAGATAAGAATGATTCACTTAGGCCAGCTAACCACAGGTCATTCAGAGAATTATAGTCTCATTTTCCATTTTTATACCTCTAAAATTAGTGATAACTTGTAAAATCCTCCATTCTTTCTCTTTTTTCAACTGCTAGCTAATTGTAAATGCCCAGGGTGACCTCAAGGGCCATTTTTGAAGATGCGTTGTTAGATGCAATGATTTTCTCAGTGTATGTTCCTGAATAACTGTGTTGAGACCCATCCTTATCACATTTTTTTGTGTTAAACGTTTTAAAACTTCAGGATTTATCTATGACAGAATTAGTATTACCCTAATAAATACAGGTAAGAGAAAATAGGTGCTTAGAATAATGAAATGAATTATACAGCTATTCATATCAGAACTTCAATATATAAATACCCACTAAATCCAAAATCCATTTTCTTTTCACTCAACTATGGATTATCTGGTTTACCAATTTACATAACAGTTTAACATTGCTACCTACATCTTTTATCCAAGTATATGACTCTCCTAAAAGAACATGACCAATGAAATATACAAACTACTTGTTTGAGCTTATGTCTCAAGTATAGATGATCTATATCAAAATTACTGGGTATGCTTGTTAACAACAGATTGTTGGGTCTCATCCCAAACCCATTACTTTACGATCTTGGTTTTATTTTTTTTAAATCCTCATCACAAAATACCCTCATGTTGATTTCATACTTTTATACATACTAAAAGATGAGAACCGAGACTCTAAGTATCCTCAATTCCATCCCTTTTCTGCAAAGCATGTGGCTGCTTGATGCTCATAAATGTAGGCATCCACAGCAGTTCCATGGTTATTTAAATTTGTTTTCACAGAATTTGGAAGCTAATGGAGGTCTTAACATAAGTAATGTATTGTACATTAAATGATTTGTGCATGAGAACTCAAAAGCCTATTTTCTGAAGTGGCACATTTTCTGTTCTCTTTTCTTTCTGATTATATAGTATGCAAGAGTTAACAGCTATAAACATACGAAATAAACATAGCACCACGAAACAACTTGCCTCAAATCAAGTCAGGAAGAATGTTTTCTGGAATATCATCAATCATCCATTTTGCTACATATTTTTAAATGAAAAATACATGTCCTAATTGTGATTTGGGTGAGGTACTTGTTTGGTTTCTCGTCTTTCCCCACTGCCACCTCCAAAGGTAATCTAGCTAAAACACAACATGAGCAAACATATACCTGAGATTATTTCATCACTGTTTACATAATGACTTTCAAGCCAGTGTGTGGGCTATACCTTAAATTTGTTTATACTTTTCAAAGTACAAAGAAAACAGATGCCTTTTGCATGGCTGCTAAACCATATACATAAAGCAAGGGCAGTCCAGCTGCCTTTCTGCTAGATTGCCAGAGACCATCTGGTTGGCATTTATCCCACACAGATAATGCCAACACATACCCTGAACAACAAAACATTCACACAAATAAATTTTTCTATACTAGGGAAATTTGAATTTTAGGTATGAGAAACCAAACCAGTTTCTTACAAAAGTGTTAACCTGGACAAATATGAATCTATTATATCCTGAAATCTATTTCTCAGAATTCTCACTTAGATCTAGTAACAGCAGCTGATATGTTATAGATGGGTATTGAAAATAGGAAAAAATATTTTTAATAGTGTTTGGGCCATGATTCTAAAGGACATTTATAATGACTTTGCCTTGCTTTTTTTCCTTTCAATTTTAAGCAGAACAGTAATAAAGATTTTTAAACCTGTAAAAATCTGATCCATTGCTTAAATAAGTGTCTGCTAATTAATCCAACAAAATTGTTTAAGAGTTTTGGGGTTTTCTGAATAAAGCAATATTTTTCTCATAAGTAGTTTATTTAGATAGTCTAATAAAATTCAGGTCTGTCCCTGTGTAGCCTAACAACAGATGTGTTCTATATTACCCAAAGTGTAAATGTGTTATCCATGGAGATATGGACGGAAATGACTAAATTAGCATGTTCTAATCATGTTTGCATCAGGTATCCATCATGTTTACCTCATTAACTGATAGAATATCCAAGTAACACAACTTGGTAACATTTAGGTTAGCATTTTTTTGCATTAATATGGTTTAAAAAGTCAATATAACTCTCAGAAATACCAAACGTGTCCCTTTTACTGAGGACTTAGAACCACATAAAAAGGGTTTTAGAGGCTTGCTTTCTATCAGATAGTTTGCATAGTTTTTCCTCATATATTAGTTTAAAATTTTAATATTCTATTCATATGCCTATTTCTATTGAATAGAAATAGGCACCACTATTGACTGTATATTAGAGTCTGCTTAGGATTTTTTCCTACTCATTCATTACCTGCCTTCACTTTTTCCCTGTCCTTGCCTGTTCATCAGTTGGTTTCTGTCATTTATACAGATATGTGGGACCAGATGAAAACATAACAAGTGTAGGATCAGTCCATTATAATGTGTCCTAAAACTCAATCCTCTAAAGGTTAGCAACCACTAATTTTATTTATTTGACCTTTCTAATCCAACCAGTTAAAAATTTCAAACAATTAAACTTGCAAAATTAAATCATGTTTTGAATACAAATTTTTAGCTTATTAATTTTTTCAGCAAGACAATCAAAATTCTTTGTTCCCTATAATTAAATATATATCAAATTCTTTCTCCGATTATTAACAGAAATGGGACATGAAAATGTAAGAAAATAGAAGGCTATCCAAGTAGCCATTTTAAACTATGTGGTCCAAGTATAAGTATTTTAAACTATATGGTCATCAGTTTTCCCATTTGTACAACAAGGATGAACAAAATCCATTTCCTTGAAACACTAGAGTTCTAAGTTTAAAGATATCTAGCTTTATTTGTGATATCTATAAATAGTATCTATCTTGTCACCTATAACAGTGTCTAGTATTCAGGAGTTCAAATTCTAGCTTGAATCAGAATATATAAAACTATATTCCCCTAAGAGATTTACTTTTATTCTGAAATCATCTACTAAAAAAGACTAAAAGTTTAATTAAAGACCTAAAGTCCTGTTTTTTAACCATCCCTACCCTCTGACACATGAACGATTAAATATATATAAATTCAATGTTAGAAATTTATGACAAAGTATACAAAAAAACCTGGCACTTCAAATCAAACTTGAGTGTATGAGGACTCCTAAGAAATCTATAGTCATTTCTTTAAGTCGAGAACGAAGTCTCACCCATGAAAGTAACTTAGAAATTGCCATATTGTATGATGAAATACAGGCTCAATTATTGTTTTTTCTTCTACAAAAACATTCCTTTTTGAGTAAGTGGTAGATTGCCAAAAATGGCATCCAGAAGGCAATGTGCCTTCATGGTAATACTGTTCTCAAACTCTGTTTTCATTAGCTCTGCTGGTACATGCTCCACTGGAGCTATTTTTAAAACACTCACTCTTTTACTATGTACGTTCTTAATGCCATATTTAAACATCTATGAAATTCTTTGCTGATATACGTCAGAGCTGCACAAACCTGGCTGTGATTTAATGGCTCCAATTATAACCCACTTACCCAGGCCATATCATTCAGCCAGCAATGAATCATACATTATTGTCTTCTATAATTTGTTCTACCAAAGATTTGGAAGCTCTAACCCAAACTCATCAGGTCTTCTGGTCAGAAGTTATTTTCTTCCTTCAGTGCCTTCTACTACTTGCCTTCCTCAATAAAAGATATGAAGATATTCAATAATGTATTTGTGTAAAAATATAAAAAAGGAGAAACCTTCCAAGAAGAAACAGTTATTAATTTAATATTCAATCTTCTGCCATCCATCATTTCAACAACACAGTGACAATTTTTGGTAGAAGCTTCCCTGGTTACCTCCTCAGCCCTGGTTCACCAGGTGTCAAGAAGTGATACAGGAAAGCATTCTGGCTTTACTGAGTCAGATCTGGGTTAAAAATCTCAAGCCACTCTCTTATTTGCTGTGTGGCAGTAACTTCTTGACTTTAACAAACTGCATTTTACCAACTTTAATGCATGGCAGGTATTTAATCCAACTGCTACCATTAGGAAATTAAAGTTTTTTCTTTCCATAGGTATAAATTGTAGACAATATGTTCGAATGTTTCAAAATATTCATTTCTATCTTCTTCTTCAACTAAATTAAACTTGAACCCTAGGCTCTGTCCAACCAGAACAACAGGAAATTCTATCTCCCATAGTTATTGCCTTGCACCCCTTTTAGGGTCACACCAAAATCCACTTAGGGCCACACCAAACTTATATAGTTCTGGGAACAAGGGGTGGGTGTTAAATCATCATTATATCATGGTCTTCATTGACATACTCATTTTCAAAGCTTTTAATAGTTCCTTTTAAGAAGCTCTAAGCTTTTCTGCTATGTATAGAGAATACAGGAGTCTATTGAGCTTGGGAAACTGAATGTCCAGTTTGCTCTCCAGGAGTGTCCTATATCTACTGTTTAAAAGATTCTCCACCTTTCCAAAGCCCTACCATGGGTGGTGCTCAAGTCCTCTATTACTCTAGAGCCCAAGACTGCAGACCTGCTCACTCCCATTTGAGCCCTCTATTCCTTCCTTCATTTAAAGATGCTCTTAACAGTATCTTTTCAAAGAACTTTCACTTTCACAAAAGACCAACAGCATTATTGACTTTATACTAGATGGCTCTCTGCCTTCCAAGTGTAACCAAAGCAATTACAATGAGCCTCGTTGTCTACATGCAACATAAAGGGAAAGAAAAAGCAATAAATAATTCACACAATGTATTTTTAGTCCTGTTATAATAGTCTTCCATGTTCATGAGATCAGGGAAATTTTTGTTTTGTTTTGCTATTATTTGTATCCCTAACACCTAGCACAGTGCCTGGTATGTCGAGTTAAGTAAATTTAATAATTGATTGGTAACTGAATCAGAGAGTGAGTAAACCAAGTGAGTTAGAAGCAGGACACTATTTTGAGATCCTAGACTGTCACTTTTCTGAAAAATCATATTGATGGTTGGGGTACCTGGGTGACTCGGTCAGTTAAGCATCTGACTTTGGCTCAGGTCAAGATCTCACAGTACATGGGTTCGAGGCCCACATGGGGCTCTACAATGATAATGCAGAGCCTGGAGCCTGCTTCATATTCTGTGTGTCTCTCTCTGCCCCTCGTCTACTTGTGTTTTCTCTCTCTCCCTCTCACTCTCAAATATAAATAAATAAACATAAAAAATATTTTTAAAAAATCATATTGATGTTCTGTAGTTCTCTATCCATTGGCTTTATGGTACTTACCGCCTCAAGGGGATGCCTGAACAGCCTGCAATGAAGATGCAAACTAAAATACTCAAAGAATTTTTAAAACTCACAGCAGACACAATAGTCTGAAAACAAGGTGTCTTTTATGGGAAAGAATAAGGCACTTAAGATATAAATGGATTTGTTATGACTTTCAAAATCTTTTGGCTTGGAAGATGTGATTAGACCCTAGAGGTCTAGAGCCAGAATCAAACTTTCTCTGTAAAGTGCCAGATAGTAAATATTTTAGAGTCTGTGGCCCACAAAACCTATCAAAACGATTCAACTCTGCCATGGTAGCACAAAATCACTCATAAATTATACACATATTATTGAGCATGGCTGTGATCCAATCAAACTTTATAAGAACAGGAAGTGGGCCAGATATGGCCCAACTGTAGTTAGCCCAACCATTATCTAGAGCATAGAGTTTATAAATGCAGACCATATTTATATTCCTAGACGGTGGAATTATTTCAGGTGAAGGTCCTTGGGAATCTTGGTACCCTCAAAAAGAGTATTCCAAGAACGTAAAGTAGGTCTCTCTCCAAATTCAAATAATAGAGATGCTCTACAATAATAGGGCAAAAATTACACAGCAAGGGTGGAGTATCAAGGGCAGTAATAACAAAAGCTCCTTATGTGCCTGTCAGGGAATGACTGTGGCCTAAGGTGAAAGGATTCCTTATCAGACAACTTTAGGTATACAGCCTAAGGCTGGGGATGGGTAGAGAATATAGCTGAGCATCAGATAAGCAGTTAGTTTCACAAGTACTGAAGTCTTACCAGCAAGAAAGAGGTTCTTTGGGAGCAACCACCATATAAAACCAATTCTGAGAGAACAAAGCACAAGCTGCCCTACCAGATGATGAAGAGCTTTGGGAGCAGAAGAGCTTGGAAAGGGAGCAAGAGGAAAGAGATGTCCATCACCCTCAGGGCAGGCCAATGAAGATCAGACCGCCCACCACGGCCCTACTATATTCACAATCACTTCTGTACCCAGACGCCATCTTGGCAAGGAAGAGGATATGTGGGCAGAGAAGACTGCTCTGGGAAGGCATGGGCATTTGGAATAGATTGTGTAAAATTTGCAAGGTAAATCAGTAATTAAACAACATTTCCAACTACAAGTGAATAATTACCTTAAAGGTAAAAACTGGACCTTCTGAAACAAAGTTATTTTCAGTTAGAGAAAAGAAAATTAAATCAATACACATTTCTTTTCATGAAAGACTATGTAGTTACACTGCTCAGGTTTGCTCTCTATGCAATGCCACCAGTGGCCAGTTCATGTAGCATCACCCAATCCTCTAATGCAGCTATAAAAATAGCAAGAAAGACTTCTTTTAAGTTATTGAACATCAAAGTCCTGCTTTACTCTGTAAGTTACCAATTCACTCATATAATCTGAAGACAGCTATAGGAGGTGGATACCAGCATTATGCCCCTTTTATGGATAAGAAATCAAGGCATAGAAAAGTTTAAACATTTGCCCAAGATCACAAAGCTAGTGAGTAATAGCCAGGATTCCACCTAAAAGTCTATTAGTCTGTTATTAACATGCCTCCAGAGGAGATGCCATCTTTTCCTTGGAGGACACGAAGGAGAGCTCACTCTGTTTTTTCCCTATACCTGACAGTCCCCAGAAGAATGTAGTATTCCTATATAATGACCAGTTTTCCTCATGAAGTTCCCTGAATTCAGATAGGCACAGGAATTAGAAGCTGTCATGAATTTCTCTGTGTAATCCCTGGACAAGAACTTCTATTTAAGTCAAATCCTAGATATAAATTTCATTATCTCCCAAAGTGAATAAACTACTTATCTATAGGAAGAGTCTGTTTTCCTTTAAACCTGTCTCCATATTTTAGATCCAATTCCAATAGGAGACATCTGATGAAACAAAGTTCAGGGAAGTAGGCAAAAAGAAAATTCCCTATATGCCTCACCCACAACCACTCAGGGCAGAAAGACAGGCTGGAGACACATGGGTGAGCACATACCCTGTTTTGAATACTGCACATAGGGTCAGCTTCCTAGCCTTCAAAAACACCACTTCTACCTAATGAATGGAGAGATAAATGAGGGACAAAGTATAGACAAGAACTGATATTTTTACTCAAGTCTGTTTCATGTTGCTCAATCTATAAACTAGCCTTTGAGGGCTCCTTAAAATCCTAGTGCAGCCTAGGATTTTAGGCTAGTTCATTTCCTACTTTAGACAGTCTTGTCACTATGGGTACTACCAAAGTTACCACCAAAGTCAATGCACAGTGCTAGTCCAATATAAAACCACAGGCTCTGTCCTAGAGCAGAGTTTAGTTATTAAGCAAGAGACACAATTTCTAAGAGGCCTTGAAGGTTACACTAAAAAGGGACAAACACAAACTTCATTACTTTTCATTTAATTGCAAAGAAAAATGACCAAGCTTTTGCTTTGAGAATGTTATCATCTCATAGAATGAGAAAGTTAACTGTACTTTTAAGTGTAGTTCTTTTATTTTTATTTATTTTTTTATTTTTAATTTTTTCAATTTACATCCAAGTTAGTTAGCATATAGTGCAACAATGATTTCAGGAGTCGACTCCTTAATGCCCCTTACCCATTTAGCCCTTCCCCCCTCCCACAACCCCTCCGGTAACCCTCTGTTTGTTCTCCACATTTAAGAGTCTCTTATGTTTTATTCCCCTCCCTGTTTTTATATTATTTTGCTTCCCTTACTTTATGTTCATCTGTTCTGTGTCTTAAAGTCCTCATATGAATGAAGTCATATGATATTTGTCTTTCTCTGACTAACTTTGCTTAGCATGATACCCTATAGTTCCATCCATGTAGTTGCAAATGGCAAGATTTCATTCTTTTTGATTGCCTAGTTATACTCCATTGTATATATATATACCAACTCTCCTTTATCCATTCATCTATAGATGGACATTTGGGCTCTTTCCATAGTTTGGCTATTGTTGATAGTGCTGCTATAAACATTGGGGTGCATGTGTCCCTTTGAAACAGCACAGCTATATCCCTTGGATACATACCTGTAGTGCAATTGCCGGGTCGTAGGGTAGTTCTATTTTTAGTTTTCTGAGGATCCTCCATACTGTTTTCCAGAGTGGCTGCACCAGTTTGCACTCCCACCAACAATGCAAAAGAGATCCTCTTTCTCCACATCCTCACCAACATCTGTTGTTGCCCAAGTTGGTAATGTTAGCCATTCTGACAGGTGTGAGGTGGTATCTCATTGTGGTTTTGATTTTTATTTCCCTGATGATGAGTGAGGTGGAGCATTTTTTCATGTGTCATTTGGCCATCTGGATGTCTTCTTTGGAGAAGTGTCTATTCATGTCTTTTGCCCATTTCTTCACTGGATTATTTGTGTTTTGGGTGTTGAGTTTGATCAGTTCTTTATACATTTTGGATACTAACCCTTTATTTGATATGTCGTTTGCAAATATTTTATCCTATTCCATCAGTTACCTTTTAGTTTTGCTGATTGCTTCCTTCGCTGTGCAGAAGCCCTTTATTTTGATGAGATCCCAATAGTTCATTTTTGCTTTGCTTCCCTTGCCTCTGGAAACATGTTGAGTAAAAAGTTGCTGTGGCCAAGGTCAAAGAGATTTTTGCCTGCTTTCTCCTCTAGAATTTTCATGACTTCCTATCTTACATTTAGGTCTTTCATCCATTTTGAGTCTATTTTTGTGTATGATGTAAGAAAGTGCTCCAGGTTCATTTTTCTGCATGTCGCTGTCCAGTTTTCCCAGCACCATTTGCTGAAAAGACTGTCTGTATTCTTGGATATTCTTTCCTGCTTTGTCAAAGATTAGTTGGCCATATGTTTGTGGGTCCATTTCTGGGTTCTCTATTCTGTTCCATTAATCTGAGTGTCTTTTTTTGTACTAGTACCATACTGTCTTGATGATTACAACTTGGTATACAGCTTGAAGTCTGTAAGTGTAGTTCATTTTGAAGGTGAAATAGCCTAAGGCTCAAGGATCCTAACCATTTGTGAGGATTAACTTCACCTATCTAAAATTATGATAAAAATAACAGTAACAAAAAACACTTTCCATCAGTTTATTTTTCCAGTAGATAGCACAAAAAAAAAAAAAGGAGATATTTTATCCCTAAGAGAAAAAATAGATGATTTTTTCTATGCCTGTTGTATATCACCACTAAACACCATTTACTGAGTTGACCTCCATCTGGTGTTTGGTATAGAAGGTTCTTCTTAGAAGGATTTAGGATGGGGCTAACAAAAAAACAAACAATTAGAGATGAAAGGAAAATGCTATATAGTGGATAAAAGAGACCTTTTCAAGAGTATATGGCCATATTCTGCATCACCATAATCTCCTTCAGGGATAACTGTGTCCTGTTCTAAGTGGATACTCAGACAAAAGAGAACCGTTAAGTCTCACTACTACAAGGTGCTACTGGGACCTAGTGAGTTTCATGTAAAAGGATGAATTACAAAGTAAAGGGCTGAAAGTTCACACTGGGAAGGCAAAGCAGCATTCTGGAAAGTCATTGTGTATTTTTAATTTCATGTATGATTGTGAAAAATATTTCATAATTACCATTGTGCTTTTATATGCTTCCTGCTCAGAAAAATTTTAGTGTACAACTGACTCTGTATTCTATACTTTAAGTTTTTCCTACTTGAAAAAATATACACTATGTCAAAACAAGCATAGGTAAAGAGCATGTGTTTAATATTACTAACAATCTGAAGCTACTTACAGAATATAAATTGTTAAGGAAGTTGGCATTTGTGATTATAATAAGAAAAAAAAACACATAATACACTAAAACCAGAAACCATTGTCTTTTATCAACAGTCACCTTGGAATTAAAAAAGGTATTTTGGGGGCGCCTGGGTGGCGCAGTCGGTTAAGCGTCCGACTTCAGCCAGGTCACGATCTCGCGGTCCGTGAGTTCGAGCCCCGCGTCAGGCTCTGGGCTGATGGCTCGGAGCCTGGAGCCTGTTTCCGATTCTGTGTCTCCCTCTCTCTCTGCCCCTCCCCCGTTCATGCTCTGTCTCTCTCTGTCCCAAAAATAAATAAAAAATGTTGAAAAAAAAAATTAAAAAAAAAAAATAAAAGGTATTTTGATCAGAAAGATACTTAAGAGAAATATGGAAATACCACTTTGTATCAGTTGGGATTCTCCAGAGAAAGAACACCAATAGGATGTGTATCTATGGAGAACGTTTCTTTTAAGCAATCGACTTATCCAATTATTAGGAATGACATTTCAAAATCTGCAGTGTGGCTCCACAGGTTGTAGACACAGGAAGAACCAATGCTGCAATTCCAGTCCAAACACCATCTGCTGGCAGAATTCCTTTTTTTCTTGCTCAGGAGAGGTCTGTGTCGGTCCTATTAAGACCTTCAGTTGAGGTTCATCCACATATAGGAGGGCAATCTGTTTTATTTAAATTCCATTGATTTAAATGTTAATCTCATCCAACAAAAACAAACAAAACCAAGCAACCAATCAACAAATCAACCAAACACAACACCACAGGATCAAAGAAACATCCAGAGTAACATTTGACCAAATGTTACTATGTGCTGAAAATTACACCCATGTTTTTCTATGTGCTGAAAATTAAGACTTATAATCAGATGCTTCTTCATTTACATTGGAAAAATATTTGTTATCATGAAATGTTAACTTGAAATAGTGTTTTTTTTTTTTGAGGTTATCATGTCTAAAATAGTCTAACTTTGCCAGCAGGGATAATTTACTCATCTACATGAAATATTTAGAATCCTCAAATCCCTGCAACTACAAGACGACATTTTGTCAAGATCAATAAGTTTCTTCATCTTTCTCAAGTATACAAGTGAATGTTAGAATTTGCTTGGTGAACATTTTCCAGTGACTTCACTTGAGATACATTTTTCTAGACATTTAAAATGTTATTATAGCCCCAATTACTAGTTAGCATTCACACTTTATTTTATTTTTACACTTAGCAGCAGACTTCCTTAAACACCATCATTCATCATCTCTGAGTGCTTGACACATGTCCCCAACAACACTTTGTGAGAAGTCAGTTCTACTGGTATCATTCACATCTTCCCCAGAGCCTACAAAGTATCCTTCTTGACACAGAAAACGGGATATCTTATTTATCACCTTCTCAAGCCAGAATCCTACCTGCCTGTAGCCTGAGCACTTATCACTCGACACATTATCAAAATCTGGAAGGTATCTGCCTACCATGGTTGGTGAATATTTTGGTTGCCTGCCTGAACAGTGAATGGAGTAAGAAGTGCCTTGTATTTGGTGTCTCAGACCACTTCATTACAGATTGGTCCAGCAAGTCAGACTATGGATTGAGTTAGTTCTAGTTAGATTTTGACCTTCCCTCATGGCCAGGTATATCATGGTCTCTGTGGTGTGACATCAAGGAGATGGAGAAATTTCACTTGCTTGTAGACCAAGAAGCCAAGAAACAGATATAAGTGAGTAAAAGAGAGCACCAGAAAATCCGGGAGGGCAAAAGAAGAAAGCAAGGAGTAAAGGTTGGTTTTAAGAAAGGTGTACTCTCAGGATTGATATCCTATCTAAAAGCTCCAGTTTTTTTAACCTTTCCTGTTAAAGTGAAAATCTTCATGGTAGAAATTAGTATTCAATGCCACTTAGAGGTAATTACAAAGTTACCATTTTAAGATTTGGATTCAAGAAAGCTAATGGGTACCGACAGAAGAAGTGCTGAGGAAGAAAGGTAGCAAGCCTCAGAGAGTGGTGAAGGAAAAGGCACACATCTCACAACTGTGTTAGGAGTATACAGCTGATCCTGTCTAGACATGCAGACTTCCAGCCCAATAGCAATGGTTATGACAGGATATTAAGGATTTAATACAGGACTGGAAGCTGGAATCTAAACGCTGACTCTAAAAGCTGACTCTGGCAGATTCCATTCATGTTCAGCAAGCAGGAGTTAACACATGAGACAAGAACATACTACAAACATCAGCACATTAAGTATCGTCAGTAAGTGGACCAAGTCATTTCTCACGTATGTGTTCTTCATTTAAAATATATGTCGATAACTTAGTAATGAATAAAATAAAAATTTTAAAAGCTGCTGAATTTATGACGGCAGTATAGCATAGAGGTGATCCAGCCTCATCACTAACTGTGTGGCCCTGGACAAGTTACAAACCTCACTATTCTCATATGAAAAGTGAATATCTTAAAGTTGAAGTGATTGTTCAGTGGCAACAAGTTGTTTATATGCTCAGTATGTGTCTGCCATTTGGTTGGCACTATTTAAATGCTACCAACTTTGTTCTATTTTACCATTACTATGTATTTTTCCATTTAACATATATTAAAAGTATCACTTTAAAATGAGATTCTAATTTTTCATAGTATTAAACATTCCTTGTTTTTGACAGGGTTTTAAACCACTGATCTAGAAAAACTTCACCCATACCAACAAAATATTGAAAATTGTTTTACATAGAAAAGCAGTGCACACACACACACACACACACATAATGAAATTTGTACATATTACATCTTTTACCCAACTTTTTTTTTGAACTTTTTTTTTCATTTCATTTATTTTGGAGAGAGAAGGAGAATGCAAACAGGGAGAAGGGCTAAAGGAGAGAGAGACAGAGAGAGAAAGAATCTTTAAAAGGCTCCATACTCAGTGCAGAACCCCATGTGGGGCTCAATCCCATGACCCAGGGATCATGACCTGAGCAGAAATCAAGAGCTGCAAGATCAACCATCTGAGCCATCCAGACACCCCTACCCAAATTTTTAAAAGTAGCCTGTTATATACAATAACCCTTGGACTGTCCATGTTACCAATATCATCTTTACTTTGAAATTGAACCAAAATTATATTATTAAGGCAAACTTAATTACTCATTATGCATAGGAGATTAGCATCTGAGGCTTCTCTTCCCCAATTTCAAAAATATTTTCTCCTTCTGCCTTGAAATCAAGAAAAGGAATTTAATTTCTGTACAAACCATAACTCTCCTGCCATTACGCTTAAAATGACTTCAAATACTAGAGTTAGATGTAAAAGGAGATTAACCGGGTATTCAGCAAATTCTGCATTTTCTTTCTGTCTCTTGCTAGAAGTGGGGGAGGAAAATTAGGTTAAAACATGGCTGACTTTATATGACATTATAATAAGCAGAATTTTCAAGAGATAAGAAAACAGGACCAAGAATTTATGTAATAGAAAATGTTGTTACAGGACCTTTATTCAGAAGGAAGAGAATTACAGTAAACCTGAAAAATGAGAAGTGGAAGCAATTCACTGAGTTTCCATCCTGAATAGTGAAGTGTCCTTGTTTCACAAGGTAACTTAATTTACCAGAAAGCCATGGTAAATGTCCCCATCTATATCACTTAAAGAACAAAGTAGTAAATGAGTATAATGACTAGTCATAAATATTCATGAAATCAGGCAATTATAAGCATAACCATTGTTTTTTGGTTGTTTAGAACTGGACTGGTTACCATATGAAAACCATTCTTTCTTGAAAAAGATTTTTTATAATTTAAGAATTAATATTTGCTGCAAGTCCTCTTGTAAAAGATGTATAATATCTAACTTAAAATCCTGTACCATCAGTTTGGTGAAGGCAAAATGTGCAAATGTCATTTTCCAATGTAGTTTGCTAAGGTTAGTGACATAGAGAGTACAAAGGCTATTAAAAACAAGGGTGAAAACATATTAATTTAACTACGTACCAGTAGGAGAATTTGAGTTCCAACACATTTTTCAAGAAAATAACACATTTTGACCTCTGAGCACTGCTACTATAATTTTACTTCTAAAAAACCTTCATTGATTGTGCCCATTTATAGAATTTTTATCTTTCAAATTTGAGCTAAAATTTTCAACACACCACAGTATAAAAAGAAAGTATTTTTGTAAATGAACCATTTGTGTCATCCTAGTGTCCTTGGGTATGCTGAGACAGCAGGGTATCACTTATTCATTCACTCAGTCTTTGTTTAATGCCTATTATAGGTATGTATTACTATATACTATGCTGCATCACCTATCAAGTAAAAGGCAAGAATTAGGAACCAGGAAGGTGGAAGACTAAGACAGCTTGGTGAGAGAAATATTATGGAGTAGGCAGGTCTTTTGCAGAAAGAAAAAACTCCTTCAAATGGTATCATAGAGAACCATGTTGAGGCATATATTCACTTAGAGAAGTGCTAGCAACCAGTGATGCTCCATAACCAAGTGAAATGAAAATAAGTCAAAGTATACATGGTTACTAAAACAACCTAAAAAATCAGTCTATTCATACTGCCACCATATTTAAACTCCTTCAAGATGGAGTCCCAATTCTGGGGTGCCTGTGTGGCTCAGTCTGTTAAGTGTCCAACTTCAGCTCAGGTCATGATCTCACAGTTTGTGGGTTTCAGCCCCGTGTCCAGATCTGTGCTGACATCTCACAGCTTGGAACCTGCTTCAGATTCTGTGTCTCCCTCTCTCTCTGCCCCTCCCCTGCTCATGCTCTGTCTCTCAAAAATAAAATAAACATTAAAAAAAAATTTTTTTTAAAGAAAGCTTATGACAGTTTCTCCAATACCTGTGAACTCAACTGCACTGCAATTCAGCGATACAAGTCGCATGAATGACAATTCAAAGAAAAGACTACAGCAGATAAACACATGGGAGATGTATTATAGGCATGTAGGAAAACATTCTGTTAGACTCTATATCTCAGGTTTTTGAATGATTAGATTATAAGTTTAGTCTCTGATTATCCATGGATTTTATTTTCAACTGTTATATAATCTTTAAAAATCATGTTCATTATCGTATTCACTTTAAGTTTTCTCTATTTTAAACATTGAGAACTTTTCCTAGTTCCTTTAAAAGCTAAGTCTATGCCAACTCATTAAACTTCCAGCAAGGAATCTCCTGTCCTTGAGCTGGTGACAGAGAACTCCTAAAAAGAAATTAGAAGATATCATATAGAGTGGTTCTACCCCTACAAATCTACCGAACACTTAATATGGGGCAACCGTTGTAGCACATGTTCAGAACACAAGAGTCATTTCTGACCCTACTATGAAGAGAAAAGTATCCTAGGGGGCAGTGGTGAGGGAGATAAGTGATTAAGTGATGATAAAGTTAATTTATTCATCAGTTAAATGCCATGTTGTAGGTTCAGCACTAGAGAAATAAACAAGTTCCACTATTAGCATAGAGGAGAGAATAATAAAATCTACATAGACAGGGTATTGAGTTAGCAGAGATTATACAACTGTAGAATAATTTGATTATGAGTAGCAACAAAAAATATTAGAGAACAGAGGCATGAGCATATATAAAATTATAGTTCTGAAAATCATCAAAAAATTGATAATACTAGAACCTAAGATTTAATGCAGAGAGTTTAACTGGATGAAAACTAAAGGGAAATCAAAGCAAGGAAAGGTAGTGTTTAACTGTTTTAAAAGCAATTAAAATTCCATGAAAGGCAGAGCAAAGTAAATGATACATACTGCAGAGTAACTTCTTACCAGGCACTGCCTTAGTTTTGTTGTTACATAGTTGCTATCTATCTTCATTACCTCTTTTCATCCCCATTAAACAGATGAAAAGATTAAAGCTCAAAAAGATTAAACAACTTCCCTAAAGCCATGTAGTTCAAAGGTGGCAGAGTTATGCCCTTTACTGGGTTTTGCGATCGATTCCAGCCAAAGTAATCCATGGATCAATATATGATTTCAGGGCAATGGTTCTAAGCCAATACCAGCAGCAACTGAAAACATTATAGAAATGCAATTTCTCATATTCCTCCCCCAACCTCCTAAATCAGAATCTAGAAGGATAGGGCACAACAGTCTGTGTACAAGTCCAGGTGATTCTGATGCACACTACAGATTGGGAAGATCAGAGGGAAAGTGCAGGCAATTCCAGACAACTGCTTATTGGATTTCAGTCTAGATTTCACCCCTGCTGCCATTACACTAGATAGGCTTTAATGACACCTAGATCACTGTGTCAAAGAAAAACAAAGGATTTTTCACTGAAGAGGGCTTCCTAAGTTTTACCGTGCATGTAAATCTCCCAAGGATCCTGTGAAAATGCAGATTTCAATAGAGTAGGTTTATCAAGAGCCTGGGACTCTGCATGTCTAACAAGATCCTAGAGGACTCCAATGCTGCAGTCCGGAGGGCTCTGTTTTGAAAATCAAGGTCAGAGGACACAAAATTATGTTCTAAAGACACAAACTGCTAAATTTGAGAAGTCAAATACACGGTTTTGGTGAGCCACACTGGAAATGGCCAAAAGGCAACACTGGGAGAATTGGAATAAAACTGGAGTAGGATTGCCCTTAAAATATCCCTAGTTTAGGGGCACCTGGGTGGCTCAGTTGGTTAAGCATCCAACTTTGTTTGGCTCAGGTCATGATCTCACAGTTTGTGGGTTTAAGCCCCCTGCCGGACTCTGTGCTGACAGCTCAGAGCCTAGAGCCTGCTTTGGATTCTGTATCTCCCTCTCTCTCTCTGCCCCTCCCCCACTTGTGCTCTGTCTCTCTCAAAAAAAAAATGAATAAACACTATATATATCCCTAGTTTGTTGCTATTGTTGTTTCTATGACCTCAAGGAAAAAATTCCCCCAAAGCCCACACATTTCTGTGTCTGAAAGCTTTTTTCTTGTAACTTGAGAAACTGCAACTTAAACTCAACATCAATGGACATGAACAGCTGACTCTAGTCTCCTTTAAACACATCCTCTCAAAGTTGGGCCACGTCATTAGTTCAGCCTTTGCACCTTGAGAGGCAGTTAATTTTATTTGATTGCCTGAGAGAATGACCAATGTCTTATCATAATATCTGACCACAAGCAGTTCAGAACAATTTAGTGAGATCTTTAATGGCCTCATCAATTTCCTCAAAAATCCAAGACAACCAAAAAATTAAACAAACCCAAACAAACAACAGTTTGAGACTCGAGAGGGACTTTATGACAACTTTTCATCAAATATGGCTCCATTGTGTGATTTATTGCCTTAGTAACTTCACATACAGCTCTGGCTCGAATTTAATGACACTACTTACCACTTTGCTACAATATGCAAAATAGCTTTCCACCCAAAAATGTGAAAGAAAAAAAAAAAAAAACAACAAAAACAAAACCCAAACAAAACAAAACAGTCAAAAAAAAAAACACAAAACAATAAAAATGGTTCTATGGTTAATACACTGGAAGTTTTCACTGTAGGTCTCCAAGCCAGCATGCAAGGATTTTATGATAAAAGAGAATGACACTTCCTCAGTGGACTTTAGCAGCCTCCCAAATTACTTGGTTCTTTTCTTTGTCTTTTTTCAACGTGTTTATTTAGTATCCCTTCGCTATTTGGACTATAGATTTCAATAAATTTATTTCATTAGATATTTAGGCAAATAGTATAGCGGGCACTCTAGGTAAAGCAAAGATAGTTTGAAACATAGACTGCCTTAAAAAAAAACAAAAAAAAACCAAAAAAACTGTCAAGTATGAGAGGGAGCAGAGTGTCATGGTCAAGAGCAGCTTCCAGAGACATACGAGAGTTCAAATCCCATCATGTGTCATTTAAACTATCTGGGTAGTGTCCATCATCACCCTAGGCTTAATTTCCCTGTCTATTTTAAAATAAGGACATGGGGGCACCTGAGTGGCTCAGTCGGTTAAGCTCTAACTTCGGCTCAGGTCATGATCTCCTGTTTCCGGTTTGAGCCCTCTATCAGGCTCTCTGCTATCAGCACAGAGCCGGCTTCGGATTCTCTGTCCCCCTTCCTCTTTGCCTCTCCCAACTCGCGTTCTCTCTTTCAAAAATAAATATTAAAAAAGTAATAATAAGGACATGAAGCAAAGATAATACCTTTTCATGGTGGAATAGTAAGAATTAATCTGTTAACATTTATAAAATACCTAAAGAAATTCTGGTACATCATAAATGCTTGATAATTTTTTAATGTTTATTTTTGAGAGAGAGCAAGAGAGAGAGAGAGCTGAGAGCCTGATGCAGGGTTCAAACTCATGAACCATGAAATCATGACCTGAGTCAAAGTTGGACACTTTAACTGACTGAGGCATCCAGGCACCCCTTGATAATTTTTTTTAAATGTAGTTAAGACATGAAGTAGACCTCATAAATTCAAGTGTGGCAAAAGCTCCCCAAAACAGTCTTTATTTTATTAAATCTAAAAGAAATTTGTCTTTCCCCCATTACAAATAGGATGGAGCACATTTACTTTGAACCAATTACCCAGCCACATTCAGTCTGATTTCAATTTGCATCCCAGTTATTAAAGCCTTCTAAGATGCCAAGGCATCAAAGAGCTTTAAGCACAAGAGTAAGTACGTGATTTTCACTGCCTTCCATCCTCTCTTCTGTATTATCCATCACCCTCTCTTCTCCTTAGTCCTTCATCTAAGCAGGTAGCAAACTGAGAGATCACTACTTTTTATATCCTTAGGTCTAAAGAGTCAATTACTTGACTTTAAGATCACAGAAGAAAAGCTGTAAAGGGGTATTCCCTACTGCCAACTACTTACCCCTTACTGGAGAACAAAATAATCATTCTTTTCCTTCTGGGTCACTCTACACGCTGAAGTCTCTGAGCTTATCCACCCATCTTCACTCTTTCCTCTGTGACCCCAGAGACCCAAACCCCAAAGCAGCGCCCCCTGTAGCCGTTTTCACTTCTGTTTTGTTTTCCAGTCACTTCCCCTCTGTTTTTTCTTCCCCTGAACTCCCAGGAGAATTTTTCTAGTGATGAAGAGGATGATTCTCTCCATCTCCAAACCTTCTAATATTTTGGTTAAACACTTAAGTTCACTTCATTTTCCTCGGGGCTTAAAATTCTGAAACTAGTCAGGAAAATCTCTTTATATGTGACTTCCCTTTTGTCACATCTTTCCCTAGAGGCAAGACTCGGTAACCTTGCTGCTTGAAGGAGAGAAAGGAGAAAGCACAAATAGGAAGAAAGGAAAAAAGAGTTAATTGTCCAAAACCCTATTGAGAAATACATATGTGCACCAGTAACCATAATGCAAGGCAACATATTCTAAGTGTTAAAAGAAAAGGATGCAGAAAATAGTGCCAGGTTTTTAAGGGGAGAGACACTCCTGTATGGAGTGAAGGGTAGATCAGAAAATGTTCCAAAGGATGTAGCATTAAAGTTCCATGAGGGATTAGAGAAAAATGAGTAGGAAAACTTTCCAATAAGGTTTCCTCAAAACACTGAAAACCAATGAAATCCGCCATGTGTTTTATGGAAAGCAAACAAATCATTTTGAAAACTTGCAGCACTACCTTTGCCTGCAAGAAGCTTCCATGTAGAGTCAACCATCGTAACCATGTGACTATCCCAGAGATCACCACAAATTATCTCCAAGTACTCCTGAACTGAACATATTTTTTATATCACTGATTAAAAATAAGCCCCCCAGGGAACCCCCAAATAAATCAGGCTATCAGGGGATCATAATGATCTCTGGGAAAGGTTTTCTGTCAGTTGGTTTAACATATGTGTCTATTAATTGAAAAGAACCAGGCTCCTTTTCAGGTGTTGTAAGAGTTAAAGGAGCTCTGTCATGTGAGACTATCATGTTCGATTTCTGATTTTAAGGTTACAGATAAAGAATTTAAGACTCTTATTCCCACTAGCCCCCTAGTGCCAAGCCCAACATCTTCTGGACACAACATAAGGGAATTGACTCATGCATAATAAATTGTTTTCATTATGACCACTGCATCTTCGTGACCCCAACAGCTCTGCACAAGATGAGGTACCGCAGCATTAGGAGTGATGCAATTTATTTCTTTCCAAAAATACATTGAGTTATACACTCTCATCAGTGTCCTGTCAGTTCATGTAGATGTTAAACTTGTCTGTGCTTTTTTCTCTTCTAGATATTTATCCCAACACTTTTTATAGGGTCAGAATTCAATTTTGGTTGAAAGAAAACACAGGATTATTTGTGTCATGGAATAAGCAAATGTAGTTTCTAAAAAAGGTGAATCGTTTCAAGGTTAAGAAAAAATTCTTTATTGAAGAAATGCATTTAAGTAGGAGGTTATTAACAGCATTTCAATGTACAATTATAGCCAGAGAAAATAATGGTGGGAAAAAAAAAAAATCAGTGTTACTTCTGGGGGGGGAAGGGGGGGAATGGAATTTCCCCCCAGTAAGTCTTACTGGATTTTTTTTCATTTTATTGAGCACAAACCTGACTCTCATCTGTCACCATTGGATCTTGTGGGATTTGCAATTTATTAGCTTTATCACTGTATCATATTTGCATATCTTAAGCCCAACCCACTGGCAAATCTCTCTGGAGATTAAGATAAAAAAAAGAGAAAGATCAAATCTAGGACTCTGAAGATCAACAGGAAAACTATTTTCAAATCTGTCTTAAGGCTGAAGAAATGACCTGATGAGCTTAATTTTTGTGGGAGAATTTCTGCTTTTAAAATGTAACTTTAATTTTTTTAATTCCTTCTATTTCTAATTCTTCAGAAATTCTGCCTCTTTCTCTTTAGTAGTATAATACAGTCTTTCCAAATCAATGAGACGGTTAAAATAATCATTTGACCAAAACCAAACACTGAAATAAAGGATTTCTGAGTCAGAGTTAAACAGAGGTATATAAGACACATTTATAGGATCTGCCTCAACCTTAATATTTATTATTTGGTTCTTTGGTAGCAGAACTACAGTTGTGGAAAATGTTTTTTATTTAGTATGGTATTAGTACAGAGCATGGGGGAAAACAGAGAAAATGCTGGCAGTCCTGTAGTCCACAAAAATAAATATATGTTCACGGTACAAAGGAAGTGTTTGTACATAGGTGGCTGATTCACACCTATTCAACCAAAAAGAGTAGTTACTGAACATACAGCTTGTGTCTAGAATTGTATATTTCCCAAGTCTTGGGAGGAGATGGGATCACAGAGAATAGTCTTTGCTCTATAATTCTGTGCATTGGAAGAAAAGCCTTTCCTGTGTTTCTAGAAAGACCATGAGTATCATGAAGAAGTGCACTTAATATCTAATTATAAACCAATAGGCATCAATATAGCTACTTTCTAAGATCTTGCCATCATTAAAACCACTACAAATCTGAAAAACTTCAACTATTATTCTTAGTCATGTAGGAGTGAGGTTCTGATTATTTGAACAGCAATCTTCCACTCTTTCACTCTTTTGTCTTTTCTCCTGTGTACTAGGGTCACTCATTTATACTACCAAAAGTCAAAGAAAATAACTTATCAGTTGCTTTTCCCAAGAAAATCAGACATTTCAGATATGTTTCTAACATTCTGACTTATACAAAAGCAACTAGAAAATCATGTTACCAGAAGGAAGGAAGGGAGGGAGGAAGGGAGGCAGGGAGAAAGGGAGGAAGAGAGAAAAGAAAAAAAAAACAAAGAACATTTGTTTTTCCTTTAGTGGCTCATTTTTTTCTTTTTTTAGTTTTTTATATGTTTTATTTATTTTTGAGAGAGAGAGAGCACAAGCAGGAGAGGGGCGGAGAGAGAGGGAGACACAGAATCCGAAGTAGGCTGCAGGCTCTGAGCTGTCAGTACAGACCCTGACATGGGGCTTGAACTAACCAACCGTGAGATCATGACCTGAGCTAAACTTGGAGGCTTAACTGACTGAGCCCCCCAGGCACCCCTCCTTTAATGGCTCATTTTAAATGAGCCCAATATTGCTGTGACTCCTTTTACATATGCTTTAATTTAATTTCCTTTTAAGTATTGTTATACTTTAGGCTTTAACATGTACCCATTATTCCAAAGTTCTGTGTAAAATATTATATACCCCTCAGTCTGACTTTGCTTTATACATCACTGAGCATGACAGAAATACAAGTGACTCATTTGTAACGGCAGGATTTGCTCAATCCTACACTTTGGTCTTATCATTTACAAGTATGTCTGTGCCTCCACGTGCCTAGCAATGCTTTTGCTTATGGGGGGACACAGAAGCACTCCAGCATTTCCCTTTAAGACATGTCGAATGAAGCTGGTGCTCTATAACTTTGATCTATGAAGCCATTACAAAAGTAGTAATAATAATATACCTAATAACAGAATTAGGTGAAATAAAATTATGTGTTCTCAGTTTTTCTTGAGACTGGGGATTCCCTGGTGGTTTCTTGTTTGCTTTCTTGGTGATTTAGAAATCATCCTGCCTTCTTAATGACTACATAAAGTTCACTTGGTAATTTTGATTGTTTCTTCTATCTTCATTTTCAATTTACCAAAACAATTTTTCATGTCAAAGATGTGAATATTGACTACTATCATCAGTGTACTGTTACAGTAAAGCCTTTTTCCATTAAACCCTATTACACCTGTTTCAATTTCTTAACTGTTGTTACTGCTGATATTTATAACATTTAAAGATTTTACTGTACTAACTCCTCCTCCAAGCAAGCTCCGTTCCTTATCACCCCTCCCCCAAACTCTTTTGCTTCTTTTTCTTTCTCCTTCCCTCTGGGAGACAACTACTTCCCTTATAAAGTGGCTGCACTTTATTGCTCTCCCCTCTTTTCTTATCATCTGCCTTCTGTCACAGCCCAGCTGGGAATTGATTGAAGGAAAAAAAGTGAGAGCTGGAATTGTTTCAACTCATTTTCTTCGGAGCCCCAGGACACCCCAGGAACTGATTCATATACTTCTCACCTCCTCACAACCTTCTCTCATCTCTTTCAAGCACTAGTCTAAAACCACAGAACAGCATGTGGCAGCCTGTCAAAGGAAACACGTGGTCACAAACCCCATTATCACTATGACATTTGATGCCCTCCACAGTGCGACTAATGTATTGCCTTTGCCAACACTTGTCTAGTCAAAAAAATTATAAAATGTAATCAAGTTATCCGTCTTAGTCTGAGAGCTGTGTATTACCTGCCTTCTACTGTAATTAAATGGGATGTACATACTGAAATAAAGGAGATCAGCTAGATATCAATGAGTCTTATGCTCAAGTCTGCTTAGGACTCTGAAGATGAACATTTGCCCTTTTCCATCTTCAGTATAAGGAGTAAATTGGTTATGATCAAGGGGAAAAATTGGGGTTATAGCCAAGAATTCTAAGCATGGAGTAGCAAATATGAGACTTAATCAGATTGGCTATAATCTTTCAACCAGCCTTCAGTTGCAGCAGACAAAAGCTAGTGACCCCCCCATGTCAAGAACCAGTAATTTTAATGTAAACTAAAAGGTGTCTTTTTATTAATCACATTCCTATGAATACAAAGACACTGAAATACAAGTATGGGGACATGCATATGTCCATATGGTGGAAATAAGTTAACAAAACCATTGTAGCCATTAAAGTGAATAAACCAAAATAATGAATATAAAACCAAGGCATAGTTGATCAGGGTTCTGTATGTATGCTAAGCTGGATAAGCTTTGGACATTTCAATTAACTACACAGCAAAATCAAATAAAGTGAGGCTAGAAACCAAGTAAAGATGCACATTATTGAATTATATTTGTGTTTTTATCTGTAATCTCTTTTTTATTCCCTAGCTTTAAAGGGAAGTCTTTCAAAATTCATTATAGGCTTGAGCTTGGCTCTGTTGTGTAAAGTGATAAACTGTTTTCACTGTGGGTATTGCTTTATGGGAAAGTTTTACTGGGTTTTTTAACTTAAACTGTCAGAGTTGTCACTCTCTTTTGTAAGGAATGAGCAAGACTACAAGTGCTTTTCAATTTTTATAATTAGGATGGATGAGAGGCCCAGTAACAGCCCAGCACATTGTCAGAACAAACAAAAACGAGGTTATGAATGTTAAACACTGAGAAGTCTTCTCTCAATGTATGGGCAGGAATCATGAAATTATTTACTTTTTCAATACTGTAATATTTTCCATAAACCAGAAAAAACAACTATCTTTTAGCATTGTTTCTTACACTTCTCTAGTTTACAAATAGTCTAGCAATTAAAGGTCTGATAAATCCTAATATGATACTAATGCTGAATTGAATTTTCATTCTTGCATGGAATTCGCTACTTTCCCCTGATAATTTTTTATCTTTCCATTTCTTCAAAATTTTGAGTCCATGGATTGTTTCTAATTTGCCTGAGTGTTGTCAAAGAGTCTACTAAATGCTCCCTAGTATCTATCATTCCTTTGTTTTTGTTTTATTTAAGAAATAGAGCTTCATGAATTTAAGATGGGCTAGTGACCTATTTTAGCAAAGGACTCTATTTCCCAACCTCCCAACTGCAGCAAGGTGAAGTTATGTGATTAAATTTAGGCCACTGGGAAATGGGCAGACATGATGATTGCAATTTCTAGATCACACTCTTAATAGAAACACTCACCTCCCTTTCCTACTCCAATAGCTTTGAATACAGGTAAGTTGCTGGGACAGTGCTTTGTTCATGCAAAAGAATGAACATCTTGAAAAATAGTCTAACAATCTAAAGCCTCGTCCTTGTTTTTAGCTGTTACAGCAACTAGTCTTATATCCTATCTATTGCAATTGTTTTACTAGTTTCTTAAAATTCTCATTTTTTTGTGGCTTTTGCTTGTTTTTTGTTTTCTTTTTGGTTTTTTGTTTTGAGAGAGAGAGAGAGAGAGAGAAAATCTTAAGCAGACTCCAGGTTCAGCGTGGAGCCCAATGTGGGGCTTGATCCCAAAACATTGGGATCATGACCTGAGCCAATTTCAAGAGTCGATGCTCAATCAATTGAGCAACCCAGGAGCCCCCTTTTATTAATGGTCTAACTAAGGCTTAAAGATAAACTTCCATGGGATAAATTCCAGAAAGTAACAAATAGTTGATACATTTATAAAGCGTTTTATATCAGTTAACAACTGCCTAAGAAATTTATCGTGACAACTAGACTCTCCAAAGTTTCAAATTTTTTACTTCAAAATATCCCATAATTATCAATTGTGAAATACGTAATTTTGGTTGAATAATTGGAATACCTCAAAATTATCAAGGGGGATTTTTCAAAACACATATTCAGTAAAATTTCTCAGGTATATTAAGCAAGAATCTTTAAGAGAGGTCTACATCAGTGATTCAGATACATACCAGAGTAACTTTTTAAATTTTTTTTTTTTTTCAACGTTTATTTATTTTTGGGACAGAGAGAGACAGAGCATGAACGGGGGAGGGGCAGAGAGAGAGGGAGACACAGAATCGGAAACAGGCTCCAGGCTCCGAGCCATCAGCCCAGAGCCTGACGCGGGGCTCGAACTCACGGACCGTGAGATCGTGACCTGGCTGAAGTCGGACGCTTAACCGACTGCGCCACCCAGGCGCCCCACCAGAGTAACTTTTTAAAAATCCTGTGCCTTGTGTAAGAAAAATGCTCCTGCTGATCTAATTAATTGATTATATTCATCCTTACAAATGCCTCTCTGATAATCCTATGGCCAAAACCAAATGTTTTTAAATTGCCATTGAGGAGTCTATGTGCATCTACAAGACACAGCAGTCACTGGTAGCAATACCAGAAGGAAAACCCACGCAGAAACAAGTGGAAATTTACCCTGAGAAGATGCTTTCCAGGGCTTAGCAGACAAAAATCAGCAAACATAGCTGTAATGGACCATTAAATACCCTTTCATTGATATTTGAACACCAGCCTCCCTATTATTGACCTGTGTTTTTCCAATGTAGCTTTTACCTTTTTTTTTTTTTTTTTTTTTTTTTGCATCATGGAACTTTTTATTTTTTTTTTATTTTTTTTTCAATATATGAAATTTATTGTCAAATTGGTTTCCATACAACACCCAGTGCTCATCCCAAAAGGTGCCCTCCTCAGTACCCATCACCTACCCTACCCTCCCTCTCACCCCCCATCAACCCTCAGTTTGTTCTCAGTTTTTAAGAGTCTCTTATGCCTTGTCTCTCTCCCACTCTAACCTCTTTTGTTTTTTTCCTTCCCCTCCCCCATGGGTTTCTGTTAAGTTTCTCAGGATCCACCTAAGAGTGAAAACATATGGTACCTGTCTTTCTCTGTATGGCTTATTTCACTTAGCATAACACTCTCCAGTTCCATCCACATTGACCCTATGACCCAGCAGTAGCACTGCTAGGAATTTACCCAAGGGATACAGGAGTACTGATGCATAGGGGCACTTGTACCCCAATGTTTATAGCAGCACTCTCAACAATAGCCAAATTATGGAAAGAGCCTAAATGTCCATCAACTGATGAATGGATAAAGAAATTGTGGTTTATATACACAATGGAGTACTACGTGGCAATGAGAAAGAATGAAATATGGCCCTTTGTAGCTTTTACCATTTTTAATGCTTAAATACATGAGAGGCAAGAGCATTCAATGGCCAGATAAAAAGGGTCAGAGACAGAAAACAAATACAAATATAACTATATAGTAAGGTAGTCCTTTGTACATTTATAACCTAGTGTAATTTTATCAAAAAGAAGCATTTGACTATTCTATCATCTTCAAGATGATAAAGACACCAGGTAAAATTCTGTCAAGTACATAATAAACTTATTATTTGTTTCTTATTCCTGGGATCATAATTCTCTTAGTCTGCCAAAGAATAAGAACTCATCTACTTCTCTATAAAACATGAGCATTTCAACAGACGTAAAGTAATTTAAAGATTGCATTAAGGAGATTAAAGACTTCTACTCAGATGATGGAGAACCCAAAAGTGTATTTATGCAAGCTTCAAATTCAAGGAAATTGCTGGTACATAAGATTATGTTTACACACAGAACATTCAAATTGGAATTCAACCTGAGCAGAATTCTTCTTACAGAATAAAATAAGTCAACCCAGAGTCAATGGGAGATAAAATAAATATGGAAGACCAAAGAAGAGGACAAATTATCCCAAGTAAAAGATTGAAAAATCATAGATAACCTCAAGGAATACCTTAAATTTTATAAAACTGATTCATGAAAAGTTCATACTGACCATTTGTCAGAGTTTTTAATCACAGAACCTGGCATAAAGTGCATTCTTAATGAACATTAGCTTTCTCCTCCTATCCACCCTCTCTCTTCCACCATTCCTTAACACTTAGTTCCTAGTACTGTCTGCTTCTGTTTTTGACTTGATTAAGACAACGGAAGCCCTTTTGTGAGCTCTTCATGTAAGGAGTCATCACAAGAGGACTTTGTTACCAGGTTTCCTCACACTCTCTTCCCAAAACTAACCAAGAACACATCTCCTATTCCTGCAGTTAATGCTCCCATGCATACACTAGATTTCACTTCTTTTATTATTTCCCAGGATGCCCCTTTCACAATAGCTCCTTCCATCATGGATCTCCAGTATTTCCTCTTCCATGTATTTCCTCCCCCAACTCCTTCTAATTCTATTTAAATCTCTCCTTTTTAGAATTCTGTAGTTTCACCCTCATCCTGTTTCTATTCTTCTATTCAATGCCAGACCCATTAATACGGATTGCCTTCATACTGCTTCTAAATCTTTTTGACTTTTTTCTCTACAGTTTCTTTTCTGAACTGATATTCATAAAACTATTACCTCAAATTCAACAATGATATTTCATAATCTACTCAACTTTTCTATAGTATTTAGCAAAAATCTGACACTTTGAATCCCTTGGTTTTCAAGGCCCTCCTCTGTTTTTTCTTAGTGTTTCAGTTCTCTTTGCTATGATGTCAATTAAATGAATACACTCAAAATATTTAAAACAGTACATGAATATAAAAACTGATTATGTTTTTATTTATTCAGTTCCTATGTCTGAAGCATCCTGTTTTCCATGTCAAGATCCAAAGTCTAGTATACTGTGTTTCTGCCCATCTTAGCATTCTAAAAGCAGTTTATTTATTCTCCTCTCAGTGCCTGTCATTTCAAAATGCATGTCTAATCTTAACCTCTGATGCCTGCAGATCCTATTTCCAATTGCCCACCTGGGTCTTTCACCTGTGTGTCCCGTCAGCTATGGACACACATCATAGTCCATACTAAAACTCTTTTCCCCCAAACCAGCTGCTCTTAATTGAACAGATTTGAAATCTTATCTTACTTTCTTGTTATCTACACCCCATATTCAGTGTATAACCTAATTCTGACCCTTATTTCCAAATACCCAAGAATTGTTCATTTCTCTCCATTTCTGTAGTTCAAGGCTAAATCACCCCATAGCTTAGCTACAGCAACAGTCTCATTACTCTTTTCAGTTGTACTCCCTTACCCTCCAAGCCCTTCAACATATTTGTGTCAAACCATTATGTCTAAATCATGTCTGTCATGGTCATTCTTTATAGATACCATGACTCAGTCTCTACTTTGTATTTAATGTTTTCCATTTGCTGGATTCTGTACCTCTACAACTTTTCCTCTTTCTATACCATGGCCTACATCCCCTACCTCACCCCCCACTTGCCTTCTTTCTTTTCTCCTCATCCATTTTTATAATGCCATGCTGTGTTATCCCCTCACTTCTATTCACTCCTTCTCCCCTGACTTCTCATAGATTCTGCCCTTAATTCAAGACTCATTCCTTGTTTTTTTCATCAAGCTTTCCCAACTCTCATTGAATTTTGTTTCCTCCAAATCACCCAGCACTTGTCCAAGTAAAAAATGGGGCAATTCTGCACAGTTTTTATCTTCCCTGATGCACATGATATTCCATCTTTAGCAATCCATCCCTTGGTGTTAAGTACCGATCTTGCTTTATGGGCTTGTTTTAAAATACAGAAACCAAAGTGAAAAAAGATCAAAGGATAGTAGATCACATGTGAAAGAGGACTTATTAAAAATGGAGTTTGGTGCTGTTTACTGATATGTTCAGCTTTTAATAATTCAACTAGCTGCACATTTACATGTGATTTGCTTTTTATATTTTGACAAACAGTTAAAAATAAAGGGATTGGGAAAAAACTATGCAAAATACTGAAGAAATTTTTATCTACTTCCCAGTATTATCTAGACTCAGTCCTGGGGGTAAATGCAGAAAAATAAGAATCCATTAGCATCAAAAGGAATGCTGGTAATAGAGTACAAAACTCTACCAGTGTCTACCAGGAACTGACCTGGTGAGCAGAGATATTGCCTCTGAATAGCAGGCACTGATTACCACTTGGAACTATCCTTATGGTAGGGGAATATAATTCCTTCAGGCTGTATCTCACCTTAAAGGAGATGTCCCTTAAATCCATCCACTTTCCTTTGCTCTGGCTGGTTCTATGTGTGCCAAAGTCATCTATTACTAACAAACTGGGTTTCCCACATATATTGATGTGAAAAGAATGGCATGCTGAGAAGACACTTAGTACCCATTATAGATTGCACTAGATAGATCTTCCTTTATAAATAAGCTGGATTCTGGTTTACAAATCCATCTCTTCAAAGTCTGATTACTGTGAATCAATTCATCAACATGTGAACAACGTAAGAGTGCTGTTAACTAAGGAGAAAAAAAAAACCCTAGAACAGAGAGAGAGGGCAACACAGCAATACAGAAATCATTTAATTATTTCCCTACTTCAAGTTCTGTTAGCAATACCAGAATGGAAATTAGAAACAAGGTTATCTGCACAGATACTTGTGCTTACATTTATTTTACTATAAAATTACTAAGTTGAAATAGGCACAAGCTAAGGACTAATCTTGGTCTGACATACTATAAAATCCTGGCACTCAACTTTTTCAAATCCCACTAATTTTCCCCATGAATCATACACACTACTTCCTTATCATCTTACCAGGAAATATAATCAGTAGTTGATCAAATGAGGGAGGATATGCTCTCATATGATCTCTGACTCTAATGGTAATTTCTACATTAACTCTCAACTCCTCTTTCAATTCTTACTTCAGGTCTACTTTTCAAAATTTTCCTTTTTTGTGATCAAATCATAACAAACCTTACATGTAGTTTATTTTGGAACTGTCACAAATAATTGCCTAGGAAAGTGCCCCCCAAGTCCCTTCCCACCCACATAATGCCTTTATCTTTCTATTCACCTTATTGCTCCTATTTTTCATGTAATATAAAAGGATAAGCATGCAAAAAAGCAAGAAAGTAAGAGTGGTATGTATTCAGGCCAGATCAAGCATAACCTTCTTAAAGACTTGGGATTTTTCATAGCAGTCAATGAGGAGCTTTTGAAAGGTTCTAAGTAAAGTAGGAGCAGCACATTTAGGCTTGCAACTTCAACATCATGTCCAAGATGGATTTGAAGTAAAGAAAATTGCAAAAAGAAGATGACTATAGTAACACATATGATTTGAAACCCTAAGATAAAGAGGCAATAGTAGCAATTACTAGTATGCAAGGAAAATTGGAAAAAAAAACACGTAAGGGTACAAGTTAGCAATCTTGATTAACTGTAAGAAAAAGGAAGGCGATTTCAAGCATGTATTCTAAATTTTTCCCTGGAGTACTCAAGTACACAGTAAGAGAAAATTCAGGAGGAGAAGTCAATGTAGGAAGGAAGATAATGAGTTCACTCTGAATATTCGAACGAGGCGTCAAAAGTATAATCTGGGGAGATCTCCAATAGGCAATGGAATATAATATTGTGAGGCTGTGAGGTATGGTCTGCACTAGGCTTAGGAGTTTAGAAATAGTATATAAATAAAAGCTAAAAATATTAGAATGAAATTATGTAGAACCAGTGTGAAATATAGATAAAAAAGCAAAAGAACCAAGACCCAACATGAAGGGGCAGACAAGGAAATATGAGCCCACCTGGAATTCAGATGTAGTAAACAAGATGAAGGAGAAGAGAAATGCAGGGCATCTAAATCTAGTCTTCACAGTAGGAAAGTAGTAATCCATGATGCCAAGTTCAGAACAAATGCCAAAATTTTCAAGCAATTATTGGTTAGAGAGAGTGAGTCATTTGCTGATTAAAATGTGTTGAAAGTTTAAAGACTTTAAATAACAGACAACAATTGCACACTAGTTAATTGACAAACTGAACCAGTAGAGAGAAGACACCACAAATATTTAAGACATGAGACATTAAATTTAGAGGGTTTTTTTAAATGCAAAATTTTGATTATGTGTTTAAATTAACAGAAAGTAATTAACGAATAAAAGGTAGAGATATCAGAGAAAGCAGATAACTGATAGTAGAGATATAGTAAAGGGAGATGGCTGATGGTGTGATGTCATGAGAAGGCAATATGGAAGTGTCAGTAACATAAAAGGAAACACACAACTCTAGAGAGGAGGAGAACTTGGTAAATAGTTACTAGTGAAGACAGTATCTTCAGTAATTCTGATCACACACACATATGTATGTATGTGGACGGATAGATAGATAGAAAGACAAACACAGTTTTACTTTCCAGATGTCCATTCTACCTTTCATCTGGAAGCAGCATTTATAGGGACATTTTGCTTTGAAGGACCACTCTTCCCTAGACCTCAGTCTTTATGGTTGGGGTATAGCTTAAGCCAACCCCCCTCCCCAACCCTCCACATTAACAGAGGTCTCTTGGTCAGCACATTTTGCTAGCCAAAATAACATTCAGGGAAGTCATATAACCCACATAAGGGTTTCTGCTGTTGACTAAGCTGGCCACTGTGATTTAAGATTGGAATTGTTAAGGCCCACCTTACCACCACGGAGGAAATATACATAAGACCAATTCAGGGACCAGAGGGAGTAACCATATAATTCATCATCGAAAGTAAGACACTTTCATCCGGGACAAACACTAAATAGGCTTTCAGGAAAACTACATAGATCTGGACTGTCCCAGACAAACCAGAACCTACAGTCACTTGACCAAAAGATAGGGATAAGTAGAATCTTATCAATTGAGCATCTGGACACACACTTTTAGGTTATGCATCAAACTATTATCAATCTTGATGAATGCAATTAGAGTAGGGTTTATCTCTCTTACAATTTAGCACAAATGCAGAGAAATGCTTTGGTAAAAAAAAAAAAAAAATCTGTTGTTCAGGGTCCTCTCAAATGAAGTATTAGTTCCCACAAGGTTGGGAACTAGAAGAGGGAAAGGAAAACCACTGGATTCACAGGAAGCCTGTGGTAATGTCAATTTAAGGGTTTCTGATAATTTAATGTTAGCATAATTTCTCATGCTTAGAAAATATATGCATGACATATAGTCATTACAAATATTAACAAATTCTCCTAGAGTGTAACCTACCAAATCAATCCAGTTATTAATAAAACTCTTTATCTGTGTCTTCTAGATTAAGACATTTAAGACAAAGAAAACACATGGGTCAACATCATTTGAGAGCTTTTCTTAATATTATCAGTGATCAAGAGTGTGAATCACAATATAGAACCTTGGCAACTGCTTCCACTGGTTTAAGTCATTCAATTACTTAAACCTCAGTTATTTGGTTTTCCTTTTGTAGCATGTTACATAACATCTACCTATTATCATTATCATCCAACTCTAATTTGGATTCTGATGTTAGGATAGAGCTATGAGGTGATAAAGGAAAGGGCAGAATGGTTGAATGACTCCTCTGGTTGGGTCTCTATCAAGGCATCTGTATTCTGATGGGATGGTGACAGTCCTGGGCAGGCAGCCATGGGAATGCAAATAAAGGATCTCTGGGTCAGGCGAAAAAAAAAACAGAGGAGAGTCAGCAGGTCTGGTTTTACAACCAGATACTACACATAGAGCTACATAACCCTGGATGGGTCAAATCAACTCTATGGGCCTCAGTTCTCTTTCTTTACAATGGCAGTTTTCAATAGTACCTAACATGGCACTGCTGAAATAAAATGGATTTCATGTGCAGACACTTGAAAGCAGTTTCAATGTAATGGGTGGTGGGGGTGAGGCAAGCTGTGAGGTATAAAGAGTTCATTAAATATATAGTAAGACATGGAGTGAACAGCAACTTTGAGGGCTGGCAGCAAATGAAAACAGAGTGAAAGCTATAGAAAACACCAGAGGCAAGAGAAGGTTTTTCAGAGATTAAAGAGGGGGCCCTGCCCTTAAATGTTTCTGATGGCTTCTCAGGGCCTTCTTCATTCTGGCACACTCTTTTCTCTACCATCTGCTATCAGTCTATTAGTCCACCTTATCACCACTGCCTCCAGCATTAGTCTTGAACCCCCTGAAATTACATCTTACTGCCATTGTAACTCTTTCCTCCAATAATGGGCACCTAACATTTCTTGACAGCATTTTTCCCATCTGGAATGCTTTGTTGTCTTGAGTCCTAGAATTTGGATAAACCCTACCATTTCTTCAGGATCCTCTGTAATTTAGGTCTTACATTATGCTGTTTCTGATACAGTCTAGAGGAAGCATTCAATGAGTGTTAGGTGCGATAACCATTATGTTGATAAAAATTCCAAAGTACTCAACTAATCTAACCACAATAGTGTATATGTGAATACACATGTGTAGCTATATATATAATATTTATAAAATGGCTGGACAATAAATGTTTTGTTTCATTGTTGGCCTGTATATATATTTTCATTCCTTTGTGATAAGGGATGGTGTCATACACTTTTTATATCCCTTCATTTGCTATCTTTTTTTTATTTTTTTTTTCAACGTTTTTTATTTATTTTTGGGACAGAGAGAGACAGAGCATGAACGGGGGAGGGGCAGAGAGAGATGGAGACACAGAATCAGAAGCAGGCTCCAGGCTCGGAGCCATCAGCCCAGAGCCTGACGCGGGGCTCGAACTCACAGACCGCGAGATCGTGACCTGGTTGAAGTCGGACGCTTAACCGACTGCGCCACCCAGGCGCCCCTTTTATTTTTTTTTTATTTTTTATTTTTTTCATTTGCTATCTTAATGCATAAAAGAAGCCACCAATGAATAATTATTTTAATGATGTATTTAACTTTAGATTAAGCTTTAGATGAAATGAGCTTTATATCCTCAAATTCTGACTGTTTCTGTTCTGTCATATGATTTTTTTCTATTTGCTTCTTTCCAAGGTAACTCAGATATCGTGTATTTCATTGAATTTAAGACAAGATCAATTTTAAGATACCCTGGCATTTTATGCAATTCTAGACTGCCAATTATACCATAACATCCTATCATGTATAGGATGCATTCCAATTCCAAATATATTAAAGTGGGAAAAAAAGGGAAAAAAGTGCCTCTTAGAATAGATACAATATGACAGTTAATCTAGGGAACATTGTTATCAAACAATGAGAATTTATTAGTTGTTGATTATTGGTAAAGTCTTTATAGGGTTCTTCCATGTGTATTTTAGTGGGCAAATTATTTTAAAGGACTTCAACCTTATATCAATATTTTAAGTTATACCAAGATAATCTGTAAAGAAATGCTATTAAAAACCAAATTAATATGGCTGAAACATGTTTACTGAGCAAGTCAGTAAGTGTTCATTAGTCACAATTAGAGTAAACGTCTCCATTACTTTTTAAAATTACAATTCTGGTCTATTATCTAGAAAAATTCTTCTTCGTTTGCTTTGTTTTTTAGAGACACTTGCTAAACTTCCACATCATTTGTCCCTAATGAAATTTCATCTATTTTCTGTCCTAAATGAAATTTAAAATGAAATAAAAACGTTAGTGACTTATCTCCCGTAACAGAAGGACTAGACACACACTGCATCCATAGAGAAGCCTACATAGGACAACACTAAGGGGGAAGTCTCTTAAAACCATAAACCACTGTACATAACATTGCTCATGGACATGGGAACTCTGTAAGACAAATACGACCCTGACCGTTATAAGCCTTATTTCCCACTAAGGAAATGATATTTTAACAAATTATGAAACAAATGAACACTGGAAGATTCAGCCTAACTAATTGACTGAACTTACTGAACTCTCTCTCTGGAGTTCTCAGCCAGACGTTAAAAGCACCCGTATGGCCTGATCATTATCTGTGATCCAGAAAAGCAATTCTGCAGAGCCTCAAGAGAATGAGTTTGTCTGATTGGATGACCTGACTGCCTTTTGGGGTAACAATTCTTTCAATTGCTAGACAAAGCCTTTTGCCAATCCGTTGGAAGTTTTCCTACAAATTATCTAAGATGCAAATTCTCAAAAGGTTCGTATTGACCCAAGAATCAATAAAGAGCCTCTGTAACTTCAAGACAAAATTTAATCCCTGAACTGTCCTTTTATATTTTCCCTTTTCTTTTCTTTTAATTTTTTAATGTTTATTTATTTATTTTGAGATAGTGTGCACAAGTGAGAGTGAGTGTGGCAGGGGCAGAGACAGAAGGGAAATAGAATCCCAAGCAGGCTCCGTGCTGTCAATGCAGAGCCAATATGGGTCTCGATCTCATGAACCGTGAGAACCTGAGCCGAAATCAAGAGTTCAACCCTTCTCTGACGAAGCCACACAGGCATCCCCATATTTTTCCTTTTCAGTAAGCAGTATTTTAAGTTTTCCTGAATGATTCAACTTATTAAACTACATCAGATTCTTTCCCAAGCATAAAATTGTAAAACATCAGAAACTATCTGCAGCAGTGAGGCTTCCTCTCTAGTGGGATTCTGACATTTCCATAATAGTTTAAATAAATGCCATTTGATTGTTGAGGACCTGACTTTATGTTTACCAGATGTAATTTTGTCCTCAATACTGAAGGAAAATCAACCAAATCAAACTTTTCATCTGTCTCGTCAGCTACCGTTCTTCTACAAATTCAGACAAACAGTAGACCTGTGAGCATGTCGTTGCTTCAATCTACCTGACCAACCAAATATTTTTGAAGCTATTCTGGATTTTTTAAAACAATGTACACATGGCACAAAATGTTTGAATCTGGTAAAGATGAACAAACTATGACCTGCAGACTAAGTCAGGCCTGCTGTCTATTTTTGTACAGTCTGTTAAGAAAGATCTTTATGTGTTGAAATGATCACATTTAAATTGTTGTACAAATACCTATATAATATCCTTCATTTGCCAATTGATCCAGAAACACAAATTGTATTGGGTCCTTAATACAAGTTTGCTGAGCCTTGCTACAAAACTTCTATGTTTTTATTAGCAATCTTTCCTAGGACTCATGACTTCATTCCTGGAGGATACTGCTGCTAGACTCAGGCAAGATACCTGTACTACTAGCTACATAGCCACATCTACTGTTTCCAGAATCCCTGCAAAATGTCACTGGCCCTCTAACTGGGAATATCTATACCTATCTTGTATAGATGCCCCTCATCCCAATTTAATAAAAAGTTACAGATTGGTACCTGGACTTCATAACTTTCAAATTCTCAATTCAAAGATTGAGTCACATCTCAGTTATCCTGGGGGGTTAGATTTTGTAAAGATTCTGTATAGGCCAGTCATTCTATTTGTTCAACTACAGAAAGAGGGTTCACAGATAAGACCTGTGTAGCAAATAAAGATAGGAGACAGAGGAGTATCAAGACATCCAAGCATCTGTCTCTGGGTATGGTTGTTAGAACCAAACTTTGCTATTCCTTTATCTTACTAGCAATTGGAACAATTTTTTTATCTAGTTTTTATAAAACAGTTAACACTTTATGAGCTTTGGTTTGCTTCCTTGACAGATATGCTTTTATAAGAGTGCAAGGCTTAAGTCTTAAATTATTAGGTGAAAAGGAGTGCTGTCACTGAAATAGCACAACAACTATCCGGGATATGGACGGCAGAATTGTGCTAGATGCCTAGTCAGCTCTTAAAAAACACAGTTTCCCAATGATCTTCAGCTAGGGCCACTTTTCCAAAAGCCATACCAAAGAGGTGAGCAGAGCCAATTTTGGGGCTCCACACTAATACCAGAACATTAAAAAATAAAACCAAGTTATAGAACTCCAGTTTAAAAAAAAACCAACAACTTCCCAACACGTATGTCCTAATAGTTTGTATCTTTAACAGACACAATCATGTTTGTAATTCAAATATACTCATTTAGGGACAGTAATATAAAAGGTGAAGCATTATTTTTAAAAATTTATGTAATAATGAAGCCTAAAATGGTATCATTTGAAAAATCTGTTAGGTCTGTTTTATATGCATAATTAAAGAATTGACCTTCAAAAAACCCCAAATAGAATACATTAATTCTCCCTAAAAAGTAACATCATTTTGAAAATACTTGATGAGTATCTTTAACTGCTTTCATGCCTTTGGAAAACAGTGTACCATATATACAAAGTAAAGATATCAAATTGATTTTAATTGCCATCCATGAGGTAATCTCAACTTTACTCATGTGAACTAGCCAACATGAGAGCAAGCATAAGGAAATAAAACAAGATTTAAGTTAAACAAGAAGTTTAATTTGACAACTGGCTCAAAGGTCACTGACTACATCACTATATGCTCATTTAATCAACCCTCAATTTCAGTATATGTGGAACTGGTAATAGTAAATCTTTCCCAAGTGTTTATACACGTAAATGGATTTTTTGTTGTTGTTTTTGTTTTATTATTATAATTATTATTATTACCCATGTCTATAAAACTGAATGGAGAGGAGATCATTCAGGAGACAAGTTGCTCATATGGGCAAATAAACTGTAAGGGACCTTGTCAAACTTTAACCACTGTTTACTGTTGAATTGTCAATGACAGTGGTGCCTCATTTGGTATTACACTTCACGGAATGTGTCCCTGCCTTTTGATAAGTGCAAAAGTGGTCATTAACCACAAAGAAACAATCAACTCGCCAACAGAGTGCTGTTCTGAATCTTAACAGAGAAGAATTAAAATAAACATTCAAGTGGAAAATATCACAAGATAGAAGGCAGAGTGCCACCTTCTGTTCTCCACAGGAATGCTAGATCTATTTACCAAAAAAGAATATAAAGAAAGAAAAGAAGTCTGTGCTCTAGTAGGGATCATAATGGAGTTAACTAAAACACTCCAAGAAAAAAAGATTTCTGCTTTAGAAAAATCATTGCCAATTTCTGAAAAATGCTTCATTCATAATAAAAAAATCAAAGTTCAGGGTTTCTTACAGAAGTAGCACAATTCCATATAACCTCATTTTTCTGTCAAATAATACGACAATACCCTCCTTTGAAGATCAGACAGTGTAAGACACCATAGAAATTGTCTTTGCAATACCACTATGTCATAGGTAAAATCCCTCATGGTTATGATTCCACTTCCTTAACATAACTGATTTTTTATTTATTTATATGTATTTTTTAACATACAATAAGGCAGGTGTATTTACCATTATCCCATATAACCTGGAAGAGGAAATAGTGTTTTACAGTCATTTTAATGAACTGATAAACAAAACACTCTTTACATAGAAAAACACTGTTAAATACAGCTTCTTTAAACTGTAATCATCAAGGTCATCAATGGAGTTAAAAAAGAGCTTTAAAAATAATTAGGTTGTGCTTTTTGAAATAAAACTTTCCATTTGTGATACATGTGATATAATTATATTTAGCACTGAGAATACAGTATGTGTTTATATCACTTGCATTTAATTACCTATATCCCCCCTTTTGCTGTGTGCTACTGCCTAGAAACAAGAAACCCTATTTTACAATTTCATTGAATATGATTCTATCTGGGTCTGTACTCAAATATCATGACTACCCATGGCCAAAATATCCATTGGCCATTGTGTATGCTCAGCTCTGTTGAGGTACAATGGTCAAAATAAGAACTATCTGCCTGTTTACTTAAAGCAGAGGATATTGAAATGCACTGCAGGTCAGAGAGTATCAAAAACATTTTTAATTCACCATTTTATTTCTTTCTATTTACCATTGCCAAATGTGTATTTCTTTGTGAACAAAGGATCATTCTAGCTAGTCTTTCTAAAGGGAGCATTAAGGAAAAGAGATATTGGAGGATTAGAAGGTATTACAAATTCCAAAGCAAGTTTTAATTCATTTGTAGTTGCCCTGCCTCTTACATACGCAGCTATCTCCATTCTCTTTGTGCAAAAGAATCCTTACATCAAACATATTAAGATATCCTCCTTAACCAACCAAATCATCATTTTAGGTTTTGCAAAATGTCACTTCAACATAATCTCCAGATTGTCAGTCTGGTTTTATGACAGCAGAAAGAATGAGTCAATTCAAGTGCATAAAAAAATATTTAAAATAATTTCCATAGCTACAGTACCAGATATTATCTTCATATAACAATCCTGGCTTCATTTAAACATAGAATTTACCTCCCAACCCTTTCCCCCTAACCCACCCATGAAAATAAAAGTAAAATATCATTAAAAAGAAAAAGAAGCCATAAGGGATTTTAAGATAGACAACTAAAAAGAATTAAGAAAGGTCAACAGCAAAGTAAACAGCAATTGGGAGGCTAAAAGGAGGATGGACATGGAAAAAATCCAGAAGACCCACCAATCACAATATAAAAGTAAAATGCGGTCTAAGCAAAGCCGTGGCACACTCTCACAGAAATGAAATGGACGAAATGCAGCCTCTTATAACAACATGGATAAATCTAATGATCATAATATTTGGCAAAGTAGTAAGACCCACACAATTATGTATAATCGCTATCTGCTGATAGCAACTTCAAAAAGTGGGAAAAACTGAAATATATTGTTTAGAAAAGCATTCATAGGCAGTAAAAACACAAATAAAACAGAATAATTAACAAATATATCCAGAGAATGATTGTCTTTAGAGGAGAAAGTAGTAAAATCAAAAAGGGATATACAGAGACTGCCTTGGAGCCAGCAATGTACTATTTATTGACCCAAGTGGTGGTTATACTATTATCACTTTAAAATATCTGTTGTAAGACACACTTGCTATTGTTTTCTGTAGGTGTGTTGTATCATTATTTAAGGGCTAAAGCAAAGGAGACAAACAACAATAAATGCAAAAGACCAATGCAGACTGAAACAATGGATTCAAAATTTCCAAAAAAAAAAAAAAATACATCTTTCTTCTAACATAGAATTCTATATCCAGCTAAGTATCCATCAAATATGAAAACAGCATGAAGACATTTCACACACTACAGGCCTCAAAAACTTCCCATTTGCCCTTTCTTAGGAAGCTACCGGTATTTCAAAACCAAGCAAACACAAATTGCTGCAATGCTACAGGGAAAATTAGCATTTGTCCAAGATACAGTTCACCTGAGAAACGTATAAAATGGACCTAAAAATATAAACACTGAATTTAAATATAACCAATATTATGATGTATCCCTACTGAAAACACTGAGCCAGGAAAAGGAAAGAAAATTAAATCCTTATGTTTCATAGTATGAAATTCACTGATAACATCTATTTTGATTTCCTACTGCTATTGAAACAAATTACTAAAAATTCAGCAGCTTAAAAAACATTAATTTGCTAACTTACAGTTCTGGAGCTCACAAGTCCAAAATGGGTTTCACTGTGCTAAAACCAAGGTGTGCAGCTGGTCAGTGCTTTTTCCCTGGAGATTCTAGGGAAAAATCAGTTTCCTTGCATTTCCCAGTTTCTAGACTTGGCCTCAATCCTCCAGCCTCAAAGCCAGCACCAGCCATTTGTCTTTCTTACACCACACCACTCTAACACAGAACCTTCGGCACCCTCTTCCACATTTAAAGGAAACTGTGATTACATTAGGCCCACCCAGATTTACCTCCTTTTCTTAAGGCCAGCTGATTAGCACCTGTAATTCCATTCATTACCTTACCTGTCCCTTGCCACTCACAACATATTCATGATTTCTGGAGACTGGGATGTAGACATATTTGGGGGCCATTACTCTGCCAATCACAATATATAAAACTGAAAACCAAGCAAGTTCTTTTAAAAGAGGCAAATGTCAAAAGGACTAGCTAAGGGTGCTGAAAATGGTTGCACCTGCAGAGAAAAACCTGGGAGTGGTGAGGGAAAGAGCAAGGGACTACTGTATTTCATCATTAGTCTTGTAAAACTATTTGATTTTCTAAATTATGTACAGAAATCATTTTCCTAAGATAGAAAATGAAATATTTGTAGTTCTGTTGCTCTTTCCTTCTGTTATATTTTTAAATGATTATTTATTTGTTTAGAGAGAGAGGAGGGGCAGAGAGTGAATGAGAGAGAAAAATCCAAGTAGGCTCTGCTCTGGCAGTGCAGAGCCCAATGAACAAGAAGATCATGACCTGAGCTGAAATCAATAGTCAGAGGCTTAACTGACTGAGCCACCCAGGTGCTCCTTTCCTTCTGTTCTTAGTACCCATCAGAGGCATCCACAAAATAGACTTCTGGAGCCATTATCACAAGCAAGTCTCAAACGTGGTGACTTGGATTTGCAAGATGCATGTTTTGGTTGATAGGAAAAATAACTCCTGGAGTCTGAAGGAGAGGAACTGAAGGAAGCTCAGCACTGGTATGTTTTTGTCAAAAAATTGTCCAGAAAAAGTTTGAGGAAACATCAGATGAGCCTTTCTTCAGGAGGTCAGGTGGAAATCATGTGCCTGGAGGGAAAAGGGGAGTTGGGTTGGTTTTAATTAGTCTGCTAAGCCACTAAGTCTGCTGGGGACCTTGGGGAGCAGGGGAATAAGTGGGAAGAAGAAAAAGAAATTTCCGGTCCCATCCAGAGTTCGCACCAGGGAAATTTGTGCAAGTAGAAGCAAAGCCTAAACCATCCGTCACTTGTCCGGTCATAAAGAAACACCTGTTCTAGCTGCTATCTGGTGAGTGCCTTCCATCAATCCCCTTGGATTAGCCAGGAGAAGTGACATGAATTATTGCCCCATAATTTTTCTCAACCTTATGACTGCTTTATGATGACACCCCCCACCCAGGACACTCATATGTCCCTTCAAATAGACTGAATCACCCACATTACACTATTGCTGCCTTTGGAAAATAATTTTTCATATCCTGTCTTATAATACTTTGTTTATTCCTCTATCAGAAGGATTGCCACCTGCTATACAGTGGTTTGGTCCCTTTCTTATCTATAGCCTTCACTACACTATGAAACCCTGTATGGCACAAGATACATCCCTCATCTCCATATTCCCAGCAATCACACAGCTCCTGATGCAGGAAGTACTTAACAGATGGTCACTTAAGGAATAAGTGAAATACAGAATATCTTAAGATGCTCTGGTTTAAAAATTGTTCTGAAACTGATATATTGACTGGTTAAGATTTCTTTTCATATGAGGAATAAATCATCTTAGAATAAAGTCACAGGATGTTCATTAAGTCTGAATATCTATAACAAAATGACCCTCCAAAATATTGAAGTTGGTTTGCAAATTGAATCTCTTTTGAAGATACATACCACAATCATTGTTTAGAACTCAAACAGAGTTAGGTACTAATTTCTTCTTTGTCACATACTATCATTGTGACATTGAGCTAATTATTTTGTGTGACTTAACTGCCTCTTTGAAATACAGGTGAGTAACACCTACTGCATAGAATGTTGTATTAATGAGATAACAAAGAAAAAACTGCAAAGATTAGATGCATATATGTAATAGCTAGTGTATTGTATGAGTATGAGTGGTATAGAAGAGTGAGAAACTGGGGCGCCTGGATGGCGCAGTCGGTTAAGCGTCCGACTTCAGCCAGGTCACGATCTCACGGTCCGTGAGTTCGAGCCCCGCGTCGGGCTCTGGGCTGATGGCTCGGAGCCTGGAGCCTGTTTCCGATTCTGTGTCTCCCTCTCTCTCTGCCCCTCCCCCGTTCATGCTCTGTCTCTCTCTGTCCCAAAAATAAATAAATAAATAAATAAATAAAAAGAAGAGTGAGAAACTCTATCAACTAGCAATTCAAGTCTTCATTATTTATAAAACCATCCCCACTTACAGGAGTAGTTAACTATATGCCTATTAATCTCTTTAATGAAAACACATAATAAAATTTACTTTATAGGTATTGCTCCATTTGAGGAAGACACATTCAATAATTTTGTTTAATTTAAATAGTGTTTTACTTCCTTATAAAAGAAACTTACAATTAACACAAAAGATCTAGGAACTAGAAATTATGGCTACTCTCCCAAAGTATGAGAAAAATAAAAGGGACATTCAAAAATTAAATTAGAAGAATAAAAATTTTAAAGCAACATTAAATATTCAGGTCTGATATCAGTATTCAAAAAATAATCTTTTTAGCCATTTTGTCTGAATGAGTTTGCATATGTAGCATATTAATTTATCCTCTAATTTGGTTCAGATGGGATTACAATTGGTATGAAATGAAAGCTAGTATGCTAAATACATATTCAGAGCCAAAAAGATTTAATCAATATTATGGAATAACTGTATAACCACCAACACACACCAACTCCACCTGCTCTAAACAAGAAGCTACACAAGAAAGTGTGCAGAGATCTGAACTTTAAAATGATGATAATGTTTAAAGAAAGCAGTGGAATCTAATTGTATTATTAAAAAGCTATACAATTTTCAAATGCATAAAGTACATATAAATTTTCAACTTTGGCTTTGTCAAGCTTAAAATTCTTCAGTACCTCTAATGCTTAGACACCCATTATCAGTGTCATTCCTAGGCAAAGTGTACAACTCCTAATAGTAAAATTTCTCCTTCTCTTTTTGCCTGCCTTAGAGCCATACCAGGTTGCCAGGCCTTTCATGTGTCTCCCTTGCTCAAAGCTTCTTATCCAGCTTAATCCCACAGTGCAATTAACACTGTGCTAGGCCCATGCTAAGCCTTTTCCTGCCTTCAAATCATCTTCACAACGAAATGTCACAGGATATGAAAACTGAGGCTTCAGTAACTTCCCTGACATCATTTGGTTACTAGGTGGTGAAGCCCAAGCTTATAGCCTAAGTCCACACTCTTAATCACCACTCTCCATGGTTTTCAAAATTTTTCCTAGCTTCAGAACAAGAGCTCATTCAGAAGTTCAGTATGTATACTAGACAAATTTGAACTAAATCCATTTCATTGAATGAAGGTAATAGGTTAAAGTCTGAACATATTTCTTTGTCCCACACCTTCAGGAGGAACTCCAAGGACAACAGATTGAAAACCAGGGCTCTCAATCTTTTCTTCACCAAAAATAGACCTGCTTGGGCACATTCCTTCACAGAAGCACCAATCTGGAACCCCTGATTTCTTCAGGGGAGTATGCACAAAATGCCTCTTGGCCCTGTGTCACATTCCTCTTTAACCTAGCATTGTGGGACAGAATTCAGACACCTGACACTTCAAGGTTCTTACCAAGTCCCAGAATCTTTTTCACCATCGTGGGAGGGCACCACATCTGCCTACAAGCAAAACCAAGTAGATGTGGGTAGTTAACACAACCTTCAAGCAGCAGACAGGACTAGATCGACAACTTCCTGTTTCCCAGACAGACTTGTCATAGTCCAAGCCCCCATGGCCTGAGGCAGCAATCTCCATTGACTTCTCTTTTCCTCCTTACTCTCCTTACTCCTTCACTTTTGAATCCTGGTATCATCTCACAAATACACTGCCTCACCCATGTCCTTGCCTTCAGTTCTGCTCTGATGGGAATCAAACTGAGTCAGGACATGCTGAAGTCTATGAGGGACCCTTAAAATCAAAGGAATCAGCACCATGAAACACCATAGCAGGACTGTAAAGGAGTAGCCAGAGGAGCTCTCCTACAGAGGAAATAGGAAAGGCCAAGAGGTACATGAAAAGATGCTCAACATCACAAGGCATTAGGGAAATGCAAACTGAAACCACAGTGAAATATCACCTTGTGCCTGTTTGAATGGCCATCATCAGAAAGATAAGAGGTAATAAATGCTGGGATGGATGTGGAGAAAAGGGAACCTTTGTGTGATATTGGTGGAATCATAAATTGGTAAAGCCACTATGGAAAACTGTATGAAGGATCTTCAAAAATTAAAATTAAGCTATTATATGATCCAGCAATTCCACTTATTGGAATATATCCAAAAGAAATAAAAACACTAACTTGAAAAGATACCTGCACTCCATGTTCATAACAGCATTATTTACAGTAACCAAGACATGGAAACAACCTAAGTGTCCATTAACAGATGAATAGATAAAGAAGTTCTGATATATATATTTATCTTAGAATATTATTCAGCAAAAAAAGGGATATTCTACCATTTATGACAACATGGATGGATGTTGATGGTATTATATTAAATAAATTACTCAGAGAAAGACATATATTTTATATAAATACTTTATATAACTCAATTATATGTGGAATCTAAAAAAATAAAATAAAAAAGCAAACTCATAGGTAAAGATATTGGACTGCAATTACCAGTGGTGGAGGGTGGAGGGGGAGGGAATTGGAGGAAGATGGTCAAAACATACAAACTTCTAGTTACAAGATAGATATGCACCAGGAATTTAATGTACAACATGACAGCTAATGTTAACCCTGCTGCATGATTTGTTAGAGTAAACCCTGATGGTTCTCACCACAAAGAGATTTTTTTTTTCTTTTTCTTTTATTCTTTCTTTTCTTTTATTCATTTCTTTCTTTTCTACATGAGAAGATGGATGTTACCTGAACCTACTATGGTAATCCCAGAATATATGTAAATCAAACCATCATTCCATCATTCCATACACCTTAAACTTACACAGTGATTTATGTCAATTATTTCTCAGTAAAACTGGAAAAAAATACTATATCTTAATCCACAAATGTAATAATCATTTAATATTTGCAGAGGATAGCTCTTAAAATTGATTTATTTTTATCTTCTAAATCCTCTTCTCTAAAACCAAAACTTAAAAGATAATTGTATAAAATGTTTTTATTTTTATTTTACCTTTAACTGTGTAATATGAGTATTTATACTTCATAAATTACATATTTTTCATGTAGGAGGAAGGAACCTAGGAGAAATCAGATGACTTTCCTAAATTCTACAGCTAACGTCTGAACCAGGAGGACAGGAAGAAGGCAGTGGACTAGGAGGATCCTAGGCTCGTTGAGCCCACAAAACAACTAGATAACTACCAGATCATGTAGAGAAATCAAACTGAAGAAATCAACCCAAAAAAATCAACCTGAAGACTGATGGAATAAACTCCACAACCAAAGGGAGAAAAGAGGCCACACTGAAGAAGGAAGCTATAAAATAAATACAACTAAATTATCTTAATAAGGTTTGTTGGTATCAAGTATAAAAAACGTGTTTTCTATGTAAAAAATACACAAAGTAAAAAAATTAAAATAAATATAATTTTGCTATCCCTGAAATAACAAATATTAATAATCTAATCTGTATCTGTCTTTCATTTTTGAAAAATAACATACTAGATATTTTTGACTAATGGTATCTTTTTTTAGTTTGCATGTCAAAATTATTTGTAAATATTGGTTTAACACCTGTATAAGTGTCTTTAGCTTTATATAGAAAAATTTTATTGATAATTTCTTAATTCTACATATGTAACATTGTTTTGTTTTTACTGTTGCTTTTCTTTTTGACATAATTTTTGGGGACTGGTTTGTTTTTGCTATAATAAAAGTAAGCTGCCATAAATATATGTGAACAACAACAACAACAAAATCTGAATCAGATCCCTGGGCTACAACTCCACAAAACTTTATTCAGCTTATATTTTGCATTCATTGCCTCTCTGAGAATCCATAACATTAATAAAGATGAAAACTGCAATATATTAAAACACACATACATACTCAGACACATTTGCACCTACATTGTGTGTGTGTGTGTGTGTGTATTTTCCTGTTACTCAAAATGAAAACCACCTGTCCTCAAAAGAGCCCATTATAACCTACACATACTGGTAAATTAGAACAAAAGAGATGCTTAATAATGACACAAAGGAAGTAAGTGTAGTCTTCTGAGCTTAGATTCTAGAAGGGAAGTTACTTATCTAAACAAAACCATCTATATAAATGAAGAAAAAGCCAAGTCCACTGTGGAACATTTCTAGGTGTGTTAGTGAGTCCATACAGTTTTTAGGGACTGTAGCCATGCAGAACTATAACTTAGTCATATGGATATAGTAACCGAAGTGGTCTTTGTATATGTAAGAACTTGCATTTAATACTAAGGCTAAACAAAAGTACTTAACATTACAGCATAGCCTAGAATAGACAGAAATTATTGCCATAGGGAAGATTAGTATAACCTGGGCTATGAGGAAGGAAAAAGAGAGAGAGAGAGAAAAAGAAAGAAAGAAAGAAAGAAAGAAAGAAAGAAAGAAAGAAAGAGGAAGGAAGGGAGGAAAGAAAGAAGGAATGTGAAAAATTTAGAAAGACAATGTATTTCAAACAAAATATCTCACATTAAACAAAGTTATTTTAAAGAAACTCCTTTAAAGGAACATTTGTGCTTTTTTTTTCAATATATGAAGTTTATTGTCAAATTGGTTTCCATACAACACCCAGTGCTCATCCCAAAAGGTGCCCTCCTCAATACCCATCACCCACCCTCCCCTCCCTCCCACCCTCCATCAACCCTCAGTTTATTCTCAGTTGATTTTTTTTTAATTTTTTTAAACGTTTATTTATTTTTGAGACAGAGAGAGACAGAGCATGAACGGGGGAGGGTCAGAGAGAGGGAGACACAGAATCTGAAACAGGCTCCAGGCTCTGAGCTGTCAGCACAGACCCCGACGTGGGGCTCAAACTCACAGACCGCAAGATCATGACCTGAGCCGAAGTCGGCCGCCCAACCGACTGAGCCACCCAGGCGCCCCATGTTCTCAGTTTTTAAGAGTCTCTTATGCTTTGGCTCTCTCCCACTCTAACCTCTTTTTTTTTTTTTTTTTCCTTCCCCTCCCACATGGGTTTCTGTTAAGTTCCTCAGGATCCACCTAAGAGTGAAAACATATGGTATCTGTCTTACTCTGTATGGCTTATTTCACTTAGCATCACACTCTCCAGTTCCATCCATGTTGCTACAAAGGGCCATATTTCATTCTTTCTCATTGCCACATAGTACTCCATTGTGTATATAAACCACAATTTCTTTATCCATTCATCAGTTGATGACATTTAGGCTCTTTCCATAATTTGGCTATTGTTGAGAGTGCTGCTATAAACATTGGGGTACACGTGTCCCTATGCATCAGTACACCTGTATCCCTTGGGTAAATTCCTAACAGTGCTATTGCTGGGTCATAGGGTAGGTCTATTTTTAATTTTTTGAGGAACCTCCACACTGTTTTCCAGAGTGGCTGCACCAGTTTGCATTCCCACCAACAGTGCAAGAGGGTTCCCATTTCTTCACATCCTCGCCAGCATCTATAGTCTCCTGATTTGTTCGTTTTGGCCACTCTGACTGGTGTGAGGTGATATCTGAGTGTGGTTTTGATTTGTATTTCTCTGGTGAGGAGCGACGTTGAGCATCTTTTCATGTGCCTGTTGGCCATCCGGATGTCTTCTTTAGAGAAGTGTCTATTCATGTTTTCTGCCCATTTCTTCACTGGGTTATTTGTTTTTCGGGTGTGGAGTTTGGTGAGCTCTTTATAGATTTTGGATACTAGCCCTTTGTCCGATATGTCATTTGCAAATATCTTTTCCCATTCCGTTGGTTGCCTTTTAGTTTTGTTGGTTGTTTCCTTTGCTGTGCAGAAGCTTTTTAATCTTCATAAGGTCCCAGTAGTTCATTTTTGCTTTTAATTCCCTTGCCTTTGAGGATGTGTCCAGTAAGAAATTGCTACGGCTGAGGTCAGAGAGGTCTTTTCCCACTTTCTCCACTAGGGTATTGATGGTTTCCTGGCCCTCATTCAGGTCCTTTATCCATTTTGAGTTTATTTTTGTGAATGGTGTGAGAAAGTGGTCTAGTTTCAATGTTCTGCATGTTGCTGTCCAGTTCTCCCAGCACCATTTGTTAAAGAGACTGTCTTTTTTCCATTGGATGTTCTTTCCTGCTTTGTCAAAGATGAGTTGGCCATACGTTTGTGGGTCTAGTTCTGGGGTTTCTATTCTATTCCATTGGTCTATGTGTCTGTTTTTGTGCCAATACCATGCTGTCTTGATGATGACAGCTTTGTAGTAGAGGCTAAAGTCTGGGATTGTGATGCCTCCTGCTTTGGTCTTTCTTCAAAATTACTTTGGCTATTCGGGGCCTTTTGTGGTTCCATATGAATTTTAGGATTGCTTGTTCTAGTTTCGAGAAGAATGCTGGTGCAATTTTGATTGGGATTGCATTGAATGTGTAGATAGCTTTGGGTAGTATTGACATTTTAACAATATTTATTCTTCCAATCCATGAGCAGGGAATGTTTTTCCATTTCTTTATATCTTCTTCAATTTCCTTCTTAAGGTTTCTATAGTTTTCAGCATACAGATCTTTTACATCTTTGGTTAGATTTATCCCTAGGTATTTTATGCTTCTTGGTGCAATTGTGAATGGGATCAGTTTCTTTATTTGTCTTTCTGTTGCTTCATTATTAGTGTATAAGAATGCAACTGATTTCTGTACATTGATTTTGTATCCTGCACCTTTGCTAAATTCATGTATCAATTCTAGCAGACTTCTGGTGGAGTCTGTCGGATTTTCCATGTATAATATCATGTTATCTGCAAAAAGTGAAAGCTTGACTTCATCTTTGCCAATTTTGATGCTTTTGATTTCCTTTTGTTGTCTGATTGCTGATGCTAGAACTTCCAACACTACGTTAAACAACAGCAGTGAGAGTGGACATCCCTGTCGTGTTCCTGATCTCAGGGAAAAAGCTCTCAGTTTTTCCCCGTTGAGGATGATGTTAGCTGTGGGCTTTTCATAAATGGCTTTTATGATCTTTAAGTATGTTCCTTCTATCCTGACTTTCTCAAGGGTTTTTATTAAGAAAGTGCTGAATTTTATCAAAGGCCTTTTCTGCATCGATTGACAGTATCATATGATTCTTATCTTTTCTTTTATTAATGTGATGTATCACCTTGATTGATTTGCGAATGTTGAAACAGCCCTGCATCCCAGGAATGAATCCCACTTGATCACGGTGAATAATTCTTTTTATATGCTGTTGAATTTGATTTGCTAGTATCTTATTGAGAATTTTTGCATCCATATTCATCAGGGATATTGGCCTGTAGTTCTCTTTTTTT
>NW_026057577.1:75278038-75369829 GCF_023721935.1 Panthera uncia | reverse complement strand
ATTTGGGATTTTTCTTGTTTCTTGAGATAGGCCTGGATTGCAATGTATTTTCCTCTCAGGACTGCCTTCGCTGCATCCCAAAGCGTTTGGATTGTTGTATTTTCATTTTCATGTGTTTCCATGTATTTTTTAATTTCTTCTCTAATTGCCTGGTTGACCCACTCATTCTTTAGTAGGGTGTTCTTTAACCTCCATGCTTTTGGAGGTTTTCCAGACTTTTTCCTGTGGTTGATTTCAAGCTTCATAGCATTGTGGTCTGAAAGTATGCATGGTATAATTTCAATTCTTGTAAACTTATGAAGGGCTGTTTTGTGACCCAGTATATGATCTATCTTGGAGAATGTTCCATGTGCACTCGAGAAGAAAGTATATTCTGTTGCTTTGGGATGCAGAGTTCTAAATATATCTGTCAAGTCCATCTGATCCAATGTATCATTCAGGGCCCTTGTTTCTTTATTGACTGTGTGTCTAGATGATCTATCCATTTCTGTAAGTGGGGTGTTAAAGTCCCCTGCAATGACCACATTCTTATCAATAAGGTTGCTTATGTTTATGAGTAATTGTTTTATATATTTGGGGGCTCCGGTATTCGGCGCATAGACATTTATAATTGTTAGCTCTTCCTGATGGATAGACCCTGTGATTATTATATAATGCCCTTCTTCATCTCTTGTTACAGCCTTTAATTTAAAGTCTAGTTTGTCTGATATAAGTATGGCTACTCCAGCTTTCTTTTGACTTCCAGTGGCATGATAAATAGTTTTCTATCCTCTCACTCTCAATCTGAAGGTGTCCTCAGGTCTAAAATGAGTCTCTTGTAGACAGCAAATAGATGGGTTTTTTTTAATCCATTCTGATACCCTATGTCTTTTGGTTGGTGCATTTAGTCCATTTACATTCAGTGTTATTATAGAAAGATATGGGTTTAGAGTCATTGTGATGTCCGTAGGTTTCATGCTTGTAGCGATGCCCCTGGTACTTTGTCTCACAGGATCCCCCTTAGGATCTCTTGTACGGCTGGTTTAGTGGTGACGAATTCCTTCAGTTTTTGTTTGTTTGGGAAGACCTTTATCTCTCCTTCTATTCTAAATGACAGATTTGCTGGATAAAGGATTCTCGGCCGCATATTTTTTTCTGTTCATCACATTGAAGATCTCCTGCCATTCCTTTCTGGCCTTTCAAGTTTCAGTAGAGAATCGGTCACTAGTCTTATAGGTTTCCCTTTATATGTTAGAGCATGTTTATCTCTAGCTGCTTTCAGAATTTTCTCTTTATCCTTGTATTTTGCCAGTTTCACTATGATATGTCATGCCAGAAGATCGATTCAAGTTACATCTGAAGGGAGTTCTCTGTTCCTCTTGGATTTCAATGCCTTTTTCCTTCCCCAGATCCAGGAAGTTCTCAGCTATTATTTCTTCAAGTACCCCTTCAGCACCTTTCCCTCTCTTCCTCCTCTGGAATACCAATTAGGCGTAGATTATTTCTCTTTAGTGCGTCACTTAGTTCTCTCATTTTCCCCTCATACTCCTGGATTTTTTTATCTCTCTTTTTCTCAGCTTCTTCTTTTTCCATAATTTTATCTTCTAGTTCACCTATTCTCTCCTCTGCCTCTTCAATCCGAGCATTTTATTTTGCAGCTCGTTGATAGCATTTTTTAGCTCCTCCTGGCTATTCCTTAGTCCCTTGATCTCTGTAGCAAGAGATTCTCTGCTGTCCTTTATACTGTTTTCAAGCCCAGCGATTAATTTTATGACTATTATTCTAAATTCACTTTCTGTTATATTGTTTAAATCATTTTTGATCAGTTCGTTTGCTGTTGTTATTTCCTGGACCTTTTTCTGAGGGGAATTCTTCCATTTTGTCAATTTGGATAGTCCCTGGAGTGGTGCGGGACTGTGGGGCACTTCCCCTGTGCTGTGGTGTATGACTGGAGTTGGTGGGCGGGGCCACAGTCCGACCTGATGTCTGCCCCCAGCCCACCGCTGGGGCCACAGTCAGACTGGTGTGTGCCTTCTCTTCCCCTCTCCTAGGGGCGGGATTCACTGTGGGGTGGCTGGCCCGTCTGGGCTACTTGCACTCTGCCAGGCTTGTGGTGCTGGGGATCTGGTGTATTAGCTGGGGTGGATGGGAAAGGTGCACAGGGGTGGGAGGCCAGGCTCAGCTCGATTTTCCTTTGGAGATCCGCTTTGGGAGGGACACTGCAGCACCAGGAGGGAGTCAGACCCACAGGAGGGATGGATCCGCAGAAGCACAGCTTTGGGTGTTTGCGAGGTGCAAGCAAATTCCCTGGCAGGAACCGGTTTCCTTTGGGATTTGGGCTGGGGGATGGGCGAGGGAGATGGCGCTGGCGAGTGCCTTTGTTCCCCGCCAAGCTGAGTTCTGTGGTCTGGGGCTCAACAACTCTCCCTCCCGTTGTCCTCCAGCCCTCCCATTCTCCGAGCAGAGCTGTTAGCTTATAACCTTCCAGATGTCAAGTCCCTCTTGCTGTCGGAACACACTCTGTCCGGCCCCTCCGCTTTTGCAAGCCAGCCTCGGGGGCTCTGCTTGGCCCGCGGGCCACCCCTCCGCCCCGGCTCCCCACCGCCTGTCCCTGGAGCGCGCACCACCTCTCAGCCCTTCCTACCCTCTTCCGTGGGCCTCTTGTCTGCTCTTGGCTCCAGAGAGTCCATTCTGCTAGTCTTCTGTTGGTTTTCTGGGTTATTTAGGCAGGTGTAGGTGGAATCTAAGTGATCAGCAGGATGTGCTGTGAGTCCAGCGTCCTCCTACGCCACCTTCTTCCTCAAAAAAAATCTGTGCTTTGATTTTATAAGTGGAATAATATGTTTTGTAAACCAAATTAGATGACTTAAAATGCAACTTAGTTGTATTTATTCTAATTTGTGTAAGAATATGAGTATCAATACATCCCCTCACATTATCCTCACTCAGGAATAGTGTTATGAAGATCATTTTCACTTTTTGATACTTCATTTGAAATCTCGTCTCATCACTGCTTCTGAAAATATTATGTTTCAGGTAACAAGAAAGAATGTAGAGATGTCATTGAAGGTGACAAGCTAACCATGCAGATTATATGTGTGTTCTGTATAATCATTTGGGGGGACATTACAGTCAAGAATCTTAATCTCACCTGCATCTGTAAAAAATAATTTTTTGACAATGTTTACAGAGTAACACAAGTCAAGGTGACTAATATGTGCTAATCAAATTATAAGAGTGCAGATAAAAATAAGAAATAGAGCCCAAATAAATACCGTATCGTATCATAATTTTTTTAATGTTCATTTATTTTAAGTGAGAGAGGATGAGAGTGATCAAGTGGGAGAGGGGCAGAGAGGGAGAGAGAGAATCCCAACAGGTTCCTTACCGTCAGTGCAGAGCCTGGTGCCGGGCTTGATCTCATGAACTGCAAGATCATGACCCAATCCGAAGTCAAGAGTCAGACGCTTAACCAACTGATCCACCTAAGCACCCCTCAAAATGTTTTTAATAATGATAAATAACCACTGATGAGTAAGAACATTTTCTAAGCTCCATGAAGCTAGAGATTATGCTTATTTCATTAAATAATATAGATCTAAGACCCAGTCATAAAACAGATGCTCAATAAATATATGTCAAATTATTCAATTAACTTTTTTGATATTGGGATAGAAAGGATCTGCTATTTGTCTCCCTGATAAAAATTCTGTAATTAGGGGCGCCTGGGTGGCTCAGTCAGTTAAGCGGCCAGCTTCGGTTCAGGTCATGATCTCGCCGTCCATGAGTTCAAGCCCCACGTCAGGCTCTGTGCTGACAGCTCAGAGCCTGGAACCTATTTCAGATTCTGTGTCTCCCTCTCTCTGACCCTCCCCCATTCATGCTCTGTCTCTCTCTGTCTCAAAAATAAACGTTAATTTTTTTTTAAAATTCTGTTTTTAAAAGCTACATATTTTTGCTTCACAATTGTAGAATCAAAATGAGAAAATTCACTGCTTAATGAGCCACTGAGCTGTGATGGCGAAAGCACTCATCCCTTTAGTAGAGGTCAGTGGGTACAATCACAATTCTTGAGTGGTTATAAAGACTCTCCCCTCCTGGAACAGAGATAAACAAAAAGCTTGAGCTCCTCTTTTCAGACTTTTGGCAAACCTTCTCCTTCTCTGTTAATATAATTTTCTTTTGAGTGTAGCAGAGACTGATTGAGGCTTCAGTTCTCTTAAGTTAAACTCATACTTACCCACACTTTCTTGATTTTACACCCCAGTAACCCCAAGTACCCTAGAGACATATTTAGAAATTTTCTTGAATAGCATACTCAACTGGCTAGTCTCAATTATGCATTTACTCTTAATAGCCTGACACTTCAAATTCTCCAGCAATTTGCCATGTTTTTATTTTCAGTTACTACCATATCTGATGTTCTGTTAAGACTACAGTTTTGAATAGGCAATAGCAAGCAAATAAGGTGAGATTTAGTATCGCCTTCTGATTATATTACATTGAAATAAACCTCAAGCAAGTGTCTGTCATTCCTAATTTGTTCTAGGATTTGGTTGTTTTGAATACTGTTCAGAATGACTACACCAACAAGTAGAGTTTGTAACACATTTAATTGTACACGAGTACATTCACTTTGATATCTTTAATTATGTTCAGATATGTATCATAAAATCATGATAAGAGATCTTGGAATTTTGAAAAGTTTAATAATTTTGACATGAACACATAAAGACATGTTTAGTATATCCTCTATCTGAAAGTAAGAATATATAAATAATAATACATTTTTCCATTTGCTATTGATTAAGCCTTTTTTTCCATTTCTTTCTCCTCTCTTTGCTTTCTTTTGGTGATACTCAATAACTAGTAAAGCCAGACAATAGCAAAAAAAGTGTTGATCAAACTATAATTCATTAATTTTGATGCTCATTTCCAAGTTATACATTAGTCTTTTACCACGTTATTTTTTTAGCATTTCTTACTGACAAAGCACTAAATGGAGTTCATTCTATCTAATAATTATCTCTACAGTATAGCAATTATATTTTCCACAGTACTGTATAGCTTTCTGAAATATCTGCAAAGCAATTTCTAGATCTTACAGAAACTAAAATTTCAGGTTTAATTTCTATTTTAATATACAATGCAAGGTGTTGCCATATTTGTTTAACCTGTCAATTTTCTATTGTATAACCTATATATCATATGATTCCCCCACTGATTCGAATAGCTAAATGGAGTCTGCCAGAGTTTCTAAAGTAAAGATGAAAAACAAACCCAAATTCTGTATCTGGAGCAAAGGAAAAATGATTTTAACCTAGAAAAAGACCAGCAGCTGTTACAGACATCCATCTCAGAAGAGCCTCAGGATTACTTCTCTCTGCTTTGAAATAACACCACCTCCTGTCAGTTTCTTTGTCATTAGTGCGGAATGACCTCAAGCCAGCTGACTATGGACAGGACTATTTTGTGTTAAAACTTTACCACTGGAAATGGCTTGACAACCTAAACTATTATTTCTAACAGTAGTTAGACAACAGTATCAACATATTCCTTAAATGATGCCATAGTAAGATGAGCCATGCTATTGGCATGAAGGAAGACGCTTGTTTTCATGGTTGCTTTGGCCCCTGAGAATGGATCAAGCCACCCAAAGGCTATAGCAAAGCAATAATTTATATGCAGCTTATAATAATGTAAAGAAAAATGGGAACATAGTATAATGCTTAGTTCAACATCATTTAAAATTGAAAAATTATCTATTAGAAGGTTGTGCCTATCTACTCTGATCTTCTTAGTAATGTTCCAACACAAGCTACTGAGAATCAGTTTGAAGCCAAAACTGCTTTTGAGATGTTATGTAGACAGTAGATAGAGGAAACACACACACACACACACACACACACACACCACACCATGTCTGGCTTATTGGCATGCTTATTTACTTTCTATTCACAGAAAATCACTCTGAAGAAATCACTCTGAAGTATGGTTCCTGCCTCTACTGTCTCTGAGAGCTGGCAGTCTCTTTGCCAATCTCTCCACCTTCATCAGAATGGAATCTATACCATGCTTCCTTCACTGTCCTCAGAATTGAAATCTCAACATTTGTTTTATTTACTTGAATGAACATACACAATCTGTTGAAGACCAACATTCAAATTGTGTTTCTTTTTAGCTATCTTTGCATCTGATAGATTTTGTTTTATAACTTCATTCTATGTGGCTTGATTCATGAATGTTCAAAACTGTTATATTTTAATTACAAAAACTACTATGATCCCAATAAATAATTGATAAAGAACACAAAAAGACCATTTATAAAAGAGCAAAAATAAATCCAAAAGTGCATATACAAAAAATATTAAATGTGAGTAATAAAAAAAACATCAGATTACAGTGTTTATTCAAAAATATCCATTAACAAATATTTATTGAATACCTATTATGTGTCAACCCCTGAGCTAGTCACTGGAGATACACAAGTAATATCAGATATGGTCCTTGTGCTCATTATGCAGGTGAAGAATAATAGGTCATATTTTTATATATTTTGATTTAGCCTGGAAAATTAGCAAGTATTAAAAATTATAATACATAATGATAATAAAGATGACTTGGACAAGGCATTCTTGCAAACTGGTGATCATAGTTTTTGGAAATTTGTCAATATTGGTCATACTTTTTAATTTAATTATTGTACTTCTGGGGATTTGTGCTAAAAAATAATAAATAAAAAGAAGTTAGAAGCATGAATAAAAGCTTGTTTTTATTTTGTAAAGAAAGACAAATACCACATAATTTCACTCATATGTGTAATTTAAGAAACAAAACAGATAAACATAGGGGAAGGGAAGAAAAAATAAAATAAGATAAAAACAGAGAGGAAAGAAAATCATTAGAGATTCTTAACTACAGAGAGCAAACTGAGGGTTGCTGAGGGGAGGTGTGGGGGGGGGGTGGGCTAAATGAGTGATGGGCATTAAGAAGAGCACTTTTAGGATGAGCACTGGGTATCAAATTTAAGTGATGAATCACTAAATTCTACTCCTGAAACAAATACTGCATAATATGCTAACTAACTTGAATTTAAATAAAACCTTGGAAGAAAATAAATGAATAACAGTCTTTTTTTTATTAACGTTTATTTATTTTTGAAAGAGAGAGACAGAGCACAAGCTGGAGAGGGACAGAGAGAGACGGAGACACAGAATCCAAAGCAGGCTCCAGGCTCTGAGCTGTCAGCACAGAGCCCAACTTGGGGCTTGAACTCATGGACCATGAGATCGTGACCTCAAAGCCAAAGTCGAACACTTAACCAACTAAGCCATCCAGGCACCCTGTTCTTTCCTCCCTTTGTGTCTGGGATGAAAGTAGCGATTCACAGATGACAATAGAACTCTACCAAGAAAATTTCTTACAAAGCCCTTTTCACTCTGACCTTTTTCTGTATCATTGGTCTGGGCAACAGTTCCAAGATTTATGAATATGCTTCTTGGCATTTTTCTCTTTAAGAGGTGAGTATAAGGATTTAGCTCACATTCACTTTGGTATGAGAAATCAATTGTATTCAGGCCTTAGTAAAAATTGATGCAGGGAAAGTCTTCTTCACACATTCAACTAAAATAATGTGTAATCAGAAATCAATGCAACTTTATCTGATGAGCTAAAGCCAAGCAAGACCAAGCACAGAACGCAATAGGTAATTCTATGTACACAGTACGGCATAACTTCAAAAATAAAAAGGAAAGGGGCGCCTGCGTGGCTCAGTTGGTTAAGCGTCTGATTTCCGCTCAGGCTGTGCTGACAGCTCAGAGCCTGGGGCCTACTTCAGATTCTGTGTCTCCTCTCTCTGCCCCTCACTCACTTGGGCTCTGTCTCTCTCTGTCTCTCAGTAATAAATAAATGTAAAAAAAATTTGTTTTCATAAAAAGGAAAAAGGTGAGGATGAAGAGGAAAAGAAGCAATAGCAAGAAAAACATTGTCTCCTGGGAAAGGCCAATAGCATTCTGATGAATGATATTTCTTTACAAGAAACAGCTTTGTACCAACCCATTCAGCAGATCACATGCACCAACAGATTTCACAAGAAGAGACTGGTAGCTCAAATCATACTTTTTCTCTATGTGGTGAAAAAAGGATAGTTACTCATCTTTAGGACATCCAATTACCCAAATCCAACCAAAATCCAGAGTTCGAGGTAACTATTCATACAGTCCACATAACTCAGCCTCCTGAAGCACAAAGCAGAGAGTGACAAGTGCAAAATAGATGTAGAAGGAAATGGAAGGTGACTAGCCCATTATGGAAGTTTTTACAGTTTACAATTAAAGTTTCCCAAGCTCTTATTAAGGGCTTAGAACTGGATGGAGATCAGAATTTAACATTTGCAAAAGAAATATGTCACCAAATGCCTCAACTATGCCCCAGCCAGTATTATAGTCACTACATAACATGCCTTAATAATAAGGGCCACCGAGATTCTATTTTTGTTTTTGTTTTTTTTAATTTTTTTAACGTTTTATTTATTTTTGAGACAGGGAGAGACAGAGCATGAACGGGGGAGGGTCAGAGAGAGAGAGAGACACAGAATCTGAAACAGGCTCCAGGCTCTGAGCGGTCAGCACAGAGCCCGATGCGGGGCTCGAACTCACGGACCACGAGATCATGACCTGAGCCGAAGTCGGACGCTTAACCAACTGAGCCACCCAGGCGCCCCCCAGATTCTATTTCTGAATGAAGTTAAAAAGTTCAGTTGATCTGCAAAATAAGATATGCCCATTTATTGTGAAATAGTCACATTAATTCTTTTTTAATGATAGTGCATCAATTAAACGATAACACTGTTTAACAATTCAGGCAAGTTTAAGATTCAAGATAACATCTGGATTATTTATTTCCACCTCATTGTAATAATAACCTGATAAACCACAGAAAACCATGGAAACAAAGGAACAGAGAAAAGGAATTCTTTTAAGGTTCACATCTTCTGGAATCATGAAAGTATATGAAGCAAAAGTACATACAAAAATGAATACCAAACCAATAATCTGGAAGCCTGGAAGTTGACATAAAGGTAGAACATAAAGAAAACATATGAAGTAGTCCATGGCTAATGTTTCCAACAGACCTGGTTTGCTAGGGTGTTGAAGAAAAGGGACATTTTGACCAAAATACAAATCTGACTTGATTTGAACAAATGAGTCAGAACAAGGGAGAGAAGATGTCTAATGATTCCAATTCTCATGAGACCTGACTATACTTCCTAAAATTAGCCTCTATCAGATTTCCCATATTCATTCAATAAATTTACTTTTACTTGACACTTAAGTAAGTTCATGCTTCTTTTAACCAAACAACCATTATAACTAGTATATCCAATTTCTTCTATTATAATTACTATCCTATCAAAATTTATTGGAAATACAAATTAAAATGGATCATAGGCCTAAATGTAAGCTAAAATCATAAAACTTTTAGAGGAAAACATGGCAGAAAATCTTTATAACCTTGGGTTAGGCAAAGATCTTTTAAATACAATTAAAAAGTATACAGTCCATAAAAGGAAAAAATCAAGAAGTCAGAATTTAATTAAAACTTTGTCCTTCAAAATACACCATTAAGAAAATGAAAAGGCAAGTCACAAGCTGGGAGACAATTTTCAAATTACATTTGATAAAAGATTTATATCCTGAATACATAAAGAATTTTGTAATTCAATAACCAGAAAAACAACCCAATTAAAAATGAGTGAAATATTTGAATAAATAGTTCACCAAACAAGATATAAGAATTACTAATAAGCATATGGAAAGATACGAAACATCATTAATCTTTAGGAAAATACAAATTAAAACCACAATGTCATACCACATCACATCCACAAGAATGGTTATAACAGAAAGACAAATAATAACTAGTGTTGTTAAAGATGTAGAGAGACTGGAAATCTCAAACATTACTAGTGGGAATGTGAAATGATACATTTTGGAAAACCAAAGGCAGTTTCTTAAAATAGCAAACATAAATTTGTATTTAACACAGCAATTCCACTCCTAGGAACCTACCCAAGAAAAATGAAAGTATATGTCAACACAAAGACTTATACGAAAATCTTCAAAGCAGCATTATTTATAATAGCCAAAAAGTGAAAACATCCTAAATACCCATCAATGGAGAAAAAAATGTAGTATATTCACACAACGGAATGTTATTTAGCAATAAAAAGGAACAAAAATACCACCACATGCCGCAACAGAGATAAATCTCAAAATCATTAAGCTTAGTACAAGAAGCAAGATGCAAAATACTTCCGTGTCGTATGATTATATTTATATGCAATTTACATAACAGTAAATCTATACAGACAGAAAGTATATTAGTGTTTGCCTAAAGCTGAGCATAGGAATAAAGGTTGCTGTAAAATGGATGTAAGGGAACTTCTGGGAATAACAGAATGCCCTAAAACTAGATTGTAGTGATGTTTGCACAACTCTGTACACTGACCCAAATTCCTGGAATTACACATTTAAAAACATGTGAATTTTATGATATGCAAATTATAGCTTAATCAGCTGTTTAAAAAATGGTGACTTCTATTCAACATAATACTGAAAATCCTAGCCAGAGTAATCAGACAAGAAAAAGAAATTAAAGCCCTCCAAATCAGAAATGAATCTGTCTCTATTTTCAGATGACATGATCTTACATATAGAAAACCTGAAATACTCCATGAAGAAACTATTAGAATAATAGTCAAATTCAATAATGTCACAGGATACAAAATCAAGACACAGAAATCAATTGTATCTCTATACACTAACAACAAATTTCCTGAAGAAGAAATTAAGAAAACAATTCCAGAACAAAATAGTTAGGAATAAATTTAACCAAGCAAATGAAGGACCCGTACACTGAAAACTATGAGACATTGTTGAAAAAATGGAGAAGACATAAATATGTGGAAAAATATCCTACGTTCTTGAATTGGAAAATTTAATATTGTAAAAATGTCCATACTAATAAAAGCAATGTACAGATTCAATGCAATCCCTATCAAAATTCCAATGACAATTCTCATAGAAATAGAAAAAGCAATTCTAAAGTTTGCAGGAATCACAAAAGACCCCTAATAGCCAAAATAATATTGAAAGAGAACAGGCATCACACTATATGATTTCAAACTATATTGCAAAGCTATAGCAATAAAAAGAGTATGGTACTGGCATACAAACAGATGCATAGACCAATGGAATAGAATAGAGAGCCCAGAAAGAGACTCACACATATGTAGTCAATTAAAATGCTCAACATTACTAATCATCAGAGAAATGCACATCAAAACCACAATGAGATATCACCTGACATTTGTTAGAATGCTTTTTTTTTTATATTTATCATCTGTATAGCCATCGTTCTTTTTTCTTCTTTTTTCTTTTTTTTAAATTTAATTGTTTGAATTTACACCAAAATTAGTTAGCATATAGTGCAACAATAATTTCAGGAGTAGATTCCTTAATGCCCCTTACCCATGTAGCCCATCTCCCCTCCCACACTCCCTCCAGTAACCCTCTGTTTGCTCTCCATATTTAGGTCTCTTATGTTTTGTCCCCCTCCCTATTTTTATATTATTTTTGCTTCCCTTCCCTTATATTCATCTGTTCTGTGTCTTAAAGTCCTCATATGAGTGAAGTCATAAGATACTTGTCTTTCTCTAACTAATTTCACTTAGCATAATACCCTCTAGTTTCATCCACATAGGTGCAAATGCCAAGATTTCATTCTTTTTGATTCCTGAGTAATACTCCATTGTGTGTGTGTGTGTGTGTGTGTGTGTGTATATATATATATATATATATACACACATATATATATATACATACATACATATACGTATGTATATATATATATATGTGTGTATATATATATATATATATATATATATATATATATATACCACCTCTTCTTTATCCATTCATCCGTCGATGGACATTTGGGCTCTTTCCATACTTTGGCTATTGTTGATAGTGCAGCTATAAGCATTGGGTTGCATGTGCCCCTTCGAAACAGTATACCTGTATCCCTTGGATAAATACCTAGTAGTGCAATTGCTGGGTCATAGGGTAGTTCTATTTTTAATTTTTTGAGGATCCTCCATACTGTTTTCCAGAGTGGCTACACCAGTTTGCATTCCTGCCAGCACTGCAAAAGAGGTCCTCTTTCTCCACATCCTTGCCAACATCTGTTGTTGCCTAAGTTGTTAATGTTAGCCATTCTGACAGGTGTGAGGTCATATCTCATTGTAATTTTGATTTGTATTTCTCTGCTGATGAGTGACATTGAGCATTTTTTCACGTGTCAGTTGGCCATCTGGGTGTCTTCTCTGGAGAAGTGTCTATTCATGTCTTTTACCCATTTGTTCACTGGATTATTTTTTGGTTTTGGGGTAATGAGTTTGATGAGTTACTTACAGATTTTGGATACTAACCCTTTATCGGATACCTCGTTTGCAAATATCTTCTCCCATTTCATCAGTTGCCTTTTAATTTTCCTGATTGTTTTCTTTGCTGTGTAGAAGGTTTTTATTTTGATAAGGTCCCAATAGTTCATTTTTGCTTTTGTTTCCCTTGCCTCCAGAGACGTGTTGAATAAGAAGTTGCTGCAGCCAAAGTCAAAGAGGTTTTTGCTTACTTTCTCCTCGAGGATTTTGATGACTTCCTGTCTTACATTTAGGTCTTTCATCCATTTTGAGTTTATTTTTGTGTATGGTGTAAGAAAGTGGTCCAGGTTCATTCTTATGCATGTCGCTGTCCAGTTTTCCCAGCACCACTTGCTGAAGAGACCGTCTTTATTCCATTGGACATTCTTTCCTGCTTTGTCAAAGATTAGTTGGCCATATGTTTGTGGGTCTATTTCAGGGTTCTCTTTCTGTTCCACTGATCTGAGTGTCTGTTTTTGTGCCATAGGATGGCTTTTATGAAAAAGACAAGAGATGACAAGTATTGGTGAGGAGAGGGAACCTTGTATACTGTTGTTAGGAATGTAAACTGATATAGCCATTTTGGAAAACAATATGGAGGTTATGCAAACATGTAAGAATAGAACTACCATATGATCCAGTAATCCCAACTCTGGGTATGTATATTCAAAAGAAATGGAATCAGTATTTTGAAGAATTATCTGCACTCCTAAATTCATTGCAGCATTAGTCAAAATAGCTGAGACATGGAAACAACCTTCACTTGTTTCACCAAACAAATGAATGGATAAAGATGTGGTATTTGTGTGTACAGACCTACACACACACACACACACACACACACACACACATATATATATATACACACATATATACATATATATACACACATATATATATAGATATCCACATATAATGGAATATCATTCAGCATGAGAAAGAAGAAAATTTTGCTATTTGCAACAACATGGATTAGACATTATCCTAAGTAAACAATCCAGACATAGAAAGACAAATATGTATGATCTCACTTATATGTGGAATCTAAAAAGTTGAATTCAGAACTCAAGAGTAGAATAGTGGTTACCAGGGAATGGAGTGTAGATGTTGGGAAGATGTTGGTCAAGGGTATAAATTTCCAGTTATAAAATGAATAAATTCTGGGGATCTAATGAAAAGTATAGTGACTATAGTTAATAACACTGCATTAAATATGTGAAATTTGCTAAGAGAATAGCTCTTAGGTATTCTGACTCTTTCTCCAAAAAAAGGTAACAATGTGAGGTGATGGATATATGAATTAACTTGATTATGGTAATCATTTCACAATATATATGTTTATCAAACTATCATACATAGTACATTTATACAATTTTATGTCAATTGTACTTCAAAAAAGCTGAAAAAAACAAAAACCATTGGCAATTAACAAAAAAGTCTACTTAAGATTCTTCATCTACAAGCAGTATTCTCCCTTTAATAATGTTTATTTGCTTTAATTTTGACTCCTTCAAACAAACCTGCAAATAAAATCTGTCAAATGGACAACAAATATGATCTTTTTCCCCAAGAATAAAAGACAACACAGAGTTAATTCTAAGTTCTTTAGAAAATTTTATTGACTCTATCTGCCTTAAGTGTTTAAGCAGCCGCATTGATTATACAATTGCTGGAAGATTTAGGAGGAATTGACTAGCTGGAAAAAAACACATACACATAGATTTGTAGATAGGCAGTTAACTCATGGCTCAGAAGTTGTAACTGAGTGTTAATAATGTCCTCTCCTTCTTACAATTGCTTCTTACTTTTTATCTCTCTGTGCTTCCAATTGTAGGGCAGAAGAAGCCTTACAGAGAAACTGACACAGTTTAAGTAAACTTTTTTATCAATACAACTGATCACTAACAAAAGTGATGATAGCAGTCTTTTAATTCTGATTTATGGGATAAGAAGATGTAACACTTAGCGTGTAGCTGATGAATACAGTTCACCTAAAAAAGACAAGGCAAACCACAAGCAGAGGAGACATGCACTAAAAGAACATGGGAATGAGGCAGAAACGTGTCTTTGTATTAAATCATATCCACTGAATCCCAGAACCTGGTTTTAATTTAATGGCCCTCTTGTCTTCAATTTGCAAGGCTCAATACTCCTGGGTCTTTCCTTCAAATTATCACTTTTGGGTCAACTTCATACTGCATGTCTTCAGCTGGTGACCCAATATTCATTCCCACCTACACAGTGAGGTGCAAGCTGATGCCAGACCAAATAATTGACCTCTACTCACTCCCCAGGAAAACAGTTAAAACACAAGCTCCCAGAAGCTAAAACAGAGGTCAACAAATTGAATGGGAAGCCAAAATAGTGACCAATATAAAATTCAAGTATTCCAACAGCTGTCAGATCACTATAGTAATTGATTAAATGTGCAAAAGAGAAACTAGTATTAAGGAATGAAAAAAAGTATTTAAAACCAAAATTATACTAAATGCTTGCACACAAATGTTCATAAAGCACTAGTCACAATAGCCAAAAGGTAGAAGCAACCCAAATGTCCATTTACAGATGAATGGATAAACAAATTATGGTATGTATAAGAAGGGGAATATTATTCAACCATTAAAAAAAATAAAGTACTAATACATGCTACAACAAGGATGAATCTCACAAACATTGTACTGAGTGAAACAAACCAGACGCAAAAAGTCATATATTACATGATTTCATTCATATAAAATACCCAGGGGGCGCCTGGGTGGCTCAGTCGTTTAAGCCGCCGGCTTCGGCTCAGGTCATGATCTCGCGGTCCGTGAGTTCGAGCCCCGTGTCGGGCTCTGTGCTAACAGCTCAGAGCCTGGAGCCTGTTTCAGATTCTGAGTCTCCCTCTCTCTGACCCTCCCCTGTTCATGCTCTGTTTCTCCCTGTCTCAAAAATAAATAAATGTTAAAAAATATATATATTTCAACTTATATATATATATATATATATATATATATATATATATATATAAATACCCAGGATACACAAATCCACAGAGACAGAAAGCAGGTGCTGACAGGGGTTGGGAGAAGAGGAAATAGAGAATACTTAATGGGAATAAGGTTTCATGTGGGGTAATGATAATGTTTTTGAGCTAGACAGAGATGGTACTTGTACAACATTATGAATGTACTAAGTCCCACTGAATCATACACTTTTAAAGGGATAATTTTATGTTATGTGAATTTCACCTCAATTAAAAAAAAACAACAGAACTATGTTTAGCCATTACTCTTTTTGAAGCCAGTGGGATCATTCAGAGCGCAAAGCTGAATCTCAGTATTCTTCCCTTCCATCTACAGAGGAATGATGGAGGAAGAAAAGAAAGAAAGACATTTAAAGTCTCTGTAAGTTCTTTACTGGGGCCAATGGTTTATTGCAACAAATCACCCTAAAATATAGTCAGATATGGAAGGAGCTGAGTGACAAGTAGTAAATTACCATATGTAACAATCAGAGAAGGATTTGAGGGGAGGAGAGGAGGAAAAGTAGTCCACTAGGAAGAGGCCAGAACCTGCAGACAAAGTTGGTCAATGAGAAAGTCTTGATGTCGGGAGGACCAATAACATTTAAGAGCAGAGATGTCAAATATCCCGGTGCATTGTATATGTACAATGCAGTTTGCAGAAAGGAGAGTTATTGGTTCTCTGCATTGAGCACAGAGTGTAGACATCAGACACTGTACATGACAATCCAACAAGAATAAGAGTTTAAAGCCAGAGTGATTATTAAAACTCATAACTCACTCAAGAATGCACAGAAATCTAGCTATGGCATTGGATCTTCTCCACACTGTATGACCTTAGAATCAGACTTTTAGATAACTGGATCACAAAATTTTAAGCCACCTTTTTCAAAAAGAATGAAACACATTCAATTATATTTTTATTAATAATACCAGTATTTTAAGTAAAAGCAAAAGTTTTTTTTTAATTTTAAAATATTATTTATTTCATTTTATTTGTGCTTTAAATTTCCATTTTTAGGGACTTTTATAATATATATTAACACTAAAATTTTTAAATAAAAGCAATACAATTTGGAGAAGTGTGTTTTAAAATGTTTTATTAATAAGGAGTAAAATTTGGAAAATGTGGAAACGATTGCTTTAGATGATAAAATTTTAGCTGGCATAAGATATTTTCTTGTTAAATTCAAATTGGTGGAGGGGTGCCTGGGTGGCTCAGTCAGTTAACTGTTTAACTCTTGATTTTGGCTCCGGCCATGATCTCATGGTTTGTGAGACTGAGCCCCACGAAATCAAGATCTTCACAGACCACACAGAGCCTGCTTAGGATTCTTTATCTTCTCTCTCTGCCCCTCTGCCCCCCCCCAAATAAATAAATAAAAACTTTAAAAATAAAAACTGAATAGAATTTGTGGAGAAAGAGCAAAAGTTGCCTTTTCCAAGCCATTCAATATAAAAGCATCTTATTTACATTTAAATGATTTGGCGAAGTTTATGCTGGTTAAACTTCATCAGGATTCTTTTAACATGTGTAATATCCCATGTTTTCAGTTTAGGTTTTCCACACCAGCCTCTGGTATCTCCATGGCTGGGGAACCTGGTCCCACAAAACATTGACTTGCCTACTTCTGTTCTGTAGAGATAACAGTTTATCGCTGCTGTGATAATCATATCTGTGTGAAATTCCTTTTCAAATCTATGGCTTCCAACAGTTTCAGGGAAGAAAAAAATCTATAAGCTGTCCAAAAACCTTTTGATTTAGATCAAAGTCTCAAGAACTGTTGAGTCCAATTTAGGTTTTTTGTAGCAACATATTTTCAAGCATCTACTACACCCTTTGCTAAAAATGTTTCACTTTGCTTCTCCCTAAACGCCAATGTACATTTATAGTTATCTCCTTTTCAAATCCTAAACTTTATCTCACTTATTGGCTTTTTTTCCCCCTAGAGCTATGCAGCACTCAGGAATAGTCTCCCTACTGATGTGCCTATCCATAAGATTTTAATCAGAAAAATAGGTGGGAACAGGCTTTACTTACATGGGAAAAAAATCACATAGGGCACAATGGCCTACTTACTCCTTTTCACTGGTGCTAGTGGGGTAGATTATAGACTGCCTATCGTTCTGCAGACATGAGCCTCAGGTCTTTTATAGCACCTAGAGAAGGAGATGATAGATAAACACAGGTTTGGGATTCACAAAATGGGCATTTGTGGGTTCACATTCTGCTGTTGTCACACATAGCTATAACTTTCTTCTCTTGTTCTTCATATATAAAGGAGTATTTATGTTTCTTTTTGTTTTTTTCCATGTTTATTTATTTGTGAGAGAGTGAGCGTGAGCAAGGCAGGGGCAGAGAGAAAGGGAGAGACAATCTCAAGCAGGCTCCATGATGTTGGCACAGAGCCCAATGCAGGGCTTGAATTCACAAACCATAAGATCATGAACTGAGCCAAAGTTGGAAGCTCAACCAACTGAGCCACCCAGGCGCTCCTATGTTTACAAGATCTAACTTATAAGGTTAATGAAAAGCACTATGTGAAATAAACTGTAAGTGTGTTGTTCATTGAAGGAGTCAGCAGGACACTTATACCTCACTTAATTACCCTATTCTTTGCACCATCCTCCAGCACCCCTTGCAGGCAATTATTTTTCCAATAAATGCTAATTCATCCCTATAGCTTCATCTAGTTCCAACACCCTTGGAAATATTATTAAAAATCTCAACACTCTCTGATCTGTTTCCTTCATTTGGGGTTGGTTTGTTTTACAAATTGGGGACAATAATTTTGGAAATATCAAACCATTATATGGTTATGATCCCATAAATCATGTCCTCCTACACTGTTCAACCATTAGGTATTAGTTTGAGATTTACTGCATAAGGAAGCAGAGGATGGGTTCAAAGAAGGTAAAAGTATTTGTTGTAGGGAAACTCCCATTCAAAAGAAGAAAGAAGAAGATTGTGAGAGATAAGCCAAAAGGGATAGCAAGTACCAAGGGTAGAGCAAAATGGTAGAATGCAAAGCTCCTTATTATTCCCTCAGTTTATTAGCAAGAGTCAGTGACATAAAGCACACTTACCACTAGAGATTCTAGAGGAAAATCATCTACCACATATAGAACAGCTGCAGCAAATTAGAAATTGTGTGAAGAACATTTGGACAAAAGATGGTAGGAGGAAACAACCCTCTCCAGAGACTCCTTTGGTCTGTGGGTTATGAAAAATATCCAAGTATTCACATAGTCTGAAGCAAGTGAGTCTGACATAGGGCCATTGAGGTGAGGGATGAGGTGATGCAAGGTCTTGTTTGGGGCTTGAGGGATGATATGGCTGAGTCTCAGAGAACCTTCAGGAATATCAGATTCCAAGATGGTGCCTGGTCAGCAGATGGAGGCAGACATTCCCCTATTCATTGACACTGCAGAGAGACCAGAAGATGAGTCTCACCAACTCAAAACACAACAGCATGTACGGCAAGTGTATACTGACCAGGCAAGAAAACAGGGAACTTAGATAACATTAGGGGACCCTCATTTAGACAAATAATCCCTCTTCTCAGCAAGGTCAAGCAAACCTCCTCCTACCTGTGGAACATGTGTCAGAATATAGAAGAGGGAAAATAGTAACAGATTTATTAGGGATTAGAACTTTGAATGGAATAACTATTACCAGTTTCAGAGTTACTATTTATCTGTTTTAAATCTGAAGAGAGTAATCAGTCTTTGATTGGCAAGTTTGTTTCCTTGCCATTCCCTAAGCCTTAAAATCAAAATGTTTTTAAAAACTTAAAATTCTTTTTTTCACAGATGAGCATCTAAATGTTTAGGTGTATGAGCCAACACAAAGGATCGATTGTCAGACGGATTAGATTCCTACAAATCAGAGATCTTAATTACGACCAAATTTTACTAGTAATTTCAAGGACACACAAAATTAAGAAGCACAAAGTAGGGAGATATCTCAGACATCTCACATGGCTCCCCAAGTTCTTTTTTATGCCTCATCTGTATGTTGTCTGGCTGAAAATAATAGATGAGGCCTCTAAGGAAGAATTGCTGATCTCTTCACACAGTGAGGATTGTTTAAGCTATGAAACATTTTGTATGAAATCTTTACAGAGCCTGTGTGTCAAAACATTTCCAAGAATCCATAGCTTATGAAATGAAACACAGAAATGAGGGGGTATAAAAGATGACTAATAAGAAGATATGTAGATAAATATAGATCTGGGTAAACACAAATCAAAAGAAAGCGTAGAGTCTATATTAATATTTGACAAAATTAATTTCAAAACAAAATATATTATATATTTACCAAGGATAAGTAAGTTTATTTCATAATGATAAAGTAGTTAATTCACCAAAAGAACATAACAATTCTAACAGCTATGTATCTAATAATAGAGCTTGAAGATACATAAAGCAAATCTGATAGAACTGTAAGGAAATATAAAGATAGACAAATACACAGTTAGAGTTGGATATTTTAATACCTGTCTCAGTAATATATAGGAAAGCGGACCAAAAATCAGTAATGATATTGTGAAGTGTTAAATTGTCCCCCCCTCAAAATTCACATGTTGAAGTCTTGATCCTCAAGATCTCAGAATGTGACCTTATTTTGAAATGGCACATTGCAGACGTAGTTAGTTAAATTAAAGATGAGGTCATACCAGTGTATGATAGGTCCCTGATCCAATATGATTGGATTGACTTATTAAAAAAAAAATCAGGGAAATTTGGACACAGAGACAAGCACATGGGAATAACGCTATGTGAATTTTGGAGTTATGCCGCCACCAGCCAAGGAACTACCAGAAGCTAGAAGAGAGGTTTGGAATAAATCTTTTTCCTAGTGCCTTCAGGAGAAGGATGGCTCTGCCAATACCTTGATCTGAGACCTTTGGATATTCAGTTTGTGGTATTTTGTTACAGAAGCCCTAGCAAGCTAATACAGGCATAGAAAACTTGAACAACACTAGCAACCAACCAATGTCTAATTGACATTGATAAAACACTCTACCTAACAACAGCAGAATATACACTCTTTTTAAGGGCACAGAGAACATTTTCTAAGATAGACCATATGCTGGGCCATAAAACCAAGAGCACAGGTTATACAAAGTATGTTCTCTGACCGCAATAAAATTAAACTAGAAATCAATAATAAAAAGTCTTATTTTTTTCTTTTTTTTTTTTTAAATATAAATTGATTATGATTCACTACTTACATACATTATGGAATGTGATGTTCAGATGATCATCTTGCAGATTTAAAATTATAGATTTGGGGCGCCTGGGTGGCGCAGTCGGTTAAGCGTCCGACTTCAGCCAGGTCACGATCTCGCGGTCCGTGAGTTCGAGCCCCGCGTCAGGCTCTGGGCTGATGGCTCGGAGCCTGGAGCCTGTTTCCGATTCTGTGTCTCCCTCTCTCTCTGCCCCTCCCCCGTTCATGCTCTGTCTCTCTCTGTCCCAAAAATAAATAAAAAACGTTGAAAAAAAAATTAAAAAAAAAATAAAATTATAGATTTAAAATGAAGAATTGGCGGGGGGGTGGGGGGGGGTTGCCTGGGTGGCTCAGTCAGTTAAGTGTCTGGCCCTTGGTTTCAGCTCAGGTCATGATCTCACAATTCGTGGGTTTGAGCCCCGCATCAGGCTCTGAGCTGGGAGTGCTGAGCCTGCTTATGATTCTCCCTTTCTCTCTCTCTCTCTCTCTCTCTCTCTGCCCCTCCTCCCTCTTTCCCTTTCTCTCAAAATAAATAAATAAACTTTTAAAAAAATGAAGAATTGGGGAGAGGCTAACGAAAGGGTCTTCCATTTGAACACAGCTAGGATCTTGGCAAAATCTCTTATAAATTGCATGCCATGTCAACCAGAAAACTCAGGATTAAATTATACAAATATGTGAAAGCATATGCACTCAAATATGCATCACTGCCTTGCTTATAACCACAAAAAATAGAAACAATTTATATATATTAACATTAATTATACTAGTAACAAAAAAATGAATATGAAAAATAAAATACAGTCCGAGTAAGTTTTAGGATTTTGGTTAGCTACCAGTACTGTAGTTTAACTCCATGAATGGCTTACTTTATACTCCAGGAAATTCTTCATTAACTAAAAAATAATTTTAAAAAGTGAATGCTACAATTCAAAACCCTTAACTTTGGAGACAGTATAAAGTTGATAAACATTTGGTAATGCTTTTAAGCCATAGAATAGTAACAAAACCACTATCATTTTACATTTACATAGGGATTCCAACTTACAAAGTAATTTTTCATAAATTACCTAAGAAGGTTTCAATGTGCCCATTAAATAAACAGGATAAGGATTACTCTGAGTTTTCAGAAGAAAAAAATCAAGGCACAGAGATTAAGAAAATGTAAAAGTTGGAGCTAGGAATCAGTTCTTCCAATGCCTAAACCAATCAGTCACTCAAGTATGTATAATTGACAATGAACATCTTCTTTGATCTAAGAAAGGAAGTTTTATATATGAAAGTAGATTAATTTATCAACACGTTTTTATCCCATAACCAAAAATGTGACAAAAGAAAAGAAAATGCTCCAACTTACCTTGGGAAAATTGAGTGCTATCAATGCTGCTTATCACAGTCCCAAAATGAATGATTTATAAAACTCAAAACAAAAATCATAATGTTTTGTCCAAATGCAGGACAAATAGCCCACTAATTTTCTCTCACATGTACCAATCCATTTTTCTCTTCCATTGTTAGGGTCCCTGAATCCGACTGCAGTGTAATCAATGTAATGAATGCAGAAATAAATAAATAAAATGAAACAGGCTTTGCCTCCCAGCAGATATTTGCATTACATCCCTGAGAATTTGCTGTTATTTTTAAATTAGCTGCAGGAGAGCCTTTTTATAGTCTCTTAAATGCAAGAGAAATAGTCAAACCAAATAAAACTCCATTTTTAATAACCAAATAATACACCAAAAAAGATCAAGCATATCCATTTCTACTCTTAAATGCATGCAGATTTTGACACAGGACAAAATTTAATTTTCAATTAAAAATAAAAACAATGTTTGCCCTACATTTTGACTATTCAGATCTCCCACAAATACAGAAAATATTAAAACTGCATTATACTTAAATTCACATAATAAACAAAATTCTGATAAATTTATTGCCTACATTAATACCCCATTAACCAAAACACCAGCCAAGAGCCAAAAAGTAAGCCATGTGTTATAGTGGGGGGAAAAAATTGAGCTATGGAGTCAGATGAAACTCATTTTGAATCTCAGCATAATCACTCGCTAGCAAGGTGATTCTGAACAAGCTGCTTTGCCTATAACAGAGATAATGATATCTATTTCTTATGGTTGTGTGGCTTAAATAAGAAGTGAATAAAGCATGTGGGATGGCTTCTGCACATAATAAGTACTTAGTTGTTATTATTGTTATTAAACTGCTACTTCATAAAACTAAAATTTTACTCATAGGAGAACCATGGAGATAATAACCAAGGACCTATTTGCTCTTGTACACACAGCTCTAAAACTTGTACTTTTCCTAACTCTCAGTACTAATATCTCCTTCACTCATCCAGCAACTATTTATTAAATTCCAAATGTGTCAGGCATTGGTCTAAGCACTCAGGATACAATACAATAGTATTTGTTTACAACAGTAAACAAAACAAATGCCTTTACTCTCATGTGCAATGCAAAAGGTACATAACTAAAATGTACAGTTTGTTAACTAGTGATGATGGCCCAGAAGAAAGGAGAATAGAAACTGTTGTGTCTGGGTGTGAGTGTCCAATGTGACCTAGCCTGAGAAAGTGACGTTTAAATAAAGACATACAGGAAGTAAAGGAAGAAACTATGTAAGGTGGTCAGAGCATAGTCATATTGTGAAGGTACAGACAGTAAGATTTCTTGACAGAATGGTTGTGGGTTATAAAAGAAGAAGAAAAATCAAAGATGATTCCAATATTTTTTTTATCTCAGCAATTAGAAGAATACAATTGCAGTTTATTAAGGGAAAGACTAGTAGAGCGGTAGGTTTGGGGGGAAAAAAAACAACACGAGAAGTTCAGTTTGGAACACACCGAGTTTGAGACAGCCATCACATATGTAAGTAGAGATTTCAATCAGTCAACTAAATACGTAAATCTGCACTTCAGAGAAAAGACCATCCGAAACAAATTTGGTAGCCATCAGATTATTATTAACATACAATGCATGAGACTGGTTAAGATTTTGAAGACTCAAGCACTAAACACAAAATTAAAAGGGGACTAAGGACTAGGACCTGGGCCCTCTATCATTTTGAAATCAGAGAAATGAGAAAGGAAAAAACAACAGCAAAGAAGACTAATAAGAAAAGGTCAGTGGGATAGAAGAAAAGTCAGGAGCAATAGTTGTCCAGGAAGCCAAGCAAGAAAAAGTGCATCAAAGCAAAGGAAGAGATCAGTGGCACGAAATGTTTTAGATGGGTCACGTAATGTGAGGACTGAGAAGTTTACATTGGATTTCAGAATTTGGAAATCATTAGTGACTTTGATAAGAGATGTTGAAGCAAAATATTAGAACTAATTTCAAAAAAGAAATTGAAGCAGGGGCACCTTGGTGGCTCAGTCAGTTGCGCATCTGACTTCAGCTCATGTCATGATCTCACAGTTTGTGGGTTCATAAGAAAGAAAAATATTAGGAAGGGTTTTGTTGTTTTAAGATGGAAGAAGTTCTAACATATTGTATACTGATGGAAAAGGTCAAATCCATGAGCAAATCTGATGATGTAGGCAAAAGAGAGGACAACTGTCATAGCAATGACCTTGAGTAATGATAAAAAGGAATGTAAGCTGGTGCAAAATAGATGATCATGAGAGGGGGAAAGACAGTGTATATTGGTGCAAAGTTTCATTGGTAGATATGGCAATGGGATCTTACAGACATTCTCTCTTGATTGCTTCTAATTTCTCAGTAATATAGAAAGCAAGATCAATAGCTAAGAGTAAAGTCTTGTGGGTTTGAGAAACTAGAATAAGGTATGAAATAACAGTCTAAGAGAGAGAGTATAATAAACGTGTGAACAGAGTAAAAACAATCTAGCATCATGGAGGCTTACAGGAAATAAGTGATCATAACTTTAAAATAAAATCTTGAATAGATAAACAAAATATGGTATATACATACAGCCTTAAAAAAGAATGAAATTCTAGGGACACCTGGGTGGCTTATTCCGTTGAGCATCCAACTTTAATTTCAGCTCAGGTCATGATCTCAGGGTTCACGGGTTCAGGCCCTACATCAAGCTCTCTGTCGTCAGTGAAGAGCCTGCTTCTGTTCCTCTTCCCCCCCTTTTCTCAACCCCTCACCCATTTGTGCTTACAATCTCTCTCTCTCTCCCCCTCTCAAAAATAAATAAACATTAAAAAGAAAAGAATAAACTCTTGGCGTATGCAACAGCATGGGCAAATCTTGAAGACTTTATACTAAGCAAAATAAGCCAGTCACAAAAGGAAAAATATTGTATGATTCCACTTACCTGAGGTACCAGGAGTAGTCAGATTCATAGAGACAGAAAGTAGACTGGTGGTTGCCAGGGGATTGGAGAGTGAGGAGTAAAGATTTATCATAGATAAAGAGTCCTAGTTTGGGAAGATGAAGAAGCTCTGGAGATGGATGGTGATGATGGCTCTACAACAAGGCAAATGCACTTCATGCCAATGAATTGTATACTTCAAAACGGTTAGAATGGTAAATTTTATGTTATGTATGTTGTGTCACAATAAAAAACACAATTTGTCAAGGAAAAATTATAAAATGAAATGAAATCAGACAGCATGATTTTGTGTTCTTCTCCAGTCAGATTCAGTCATGCAGACATAGAGTAGGGGCGGAGTTGGATTAAACAACATTCTTTTGTTTTTCCTGATCACATAAGAAGTTATTATAATAATAAAGGACAAGACCTAAGGCAAAAAATGAGGAAAGTGAAATCACAAAGGTGGTTACAGGCACTTAAATGCTGGTAGAATTACACCCAGTAGGATTGAAAAATTATGGGAGTTGGACAGTCAAGAGCATAAGAAAAAAGGAGAAGATGGTATTCAGGGAGCAGGGGGTTGAAATTGAGATTATGGAGGAATTAAGTTATGTGTACTAACAGCACCTAAAACATGTCAGTGGGAGTGAATGATTTAGGGATGGCTGAAGACAAAAGTCATAAGAGAAGAATAAGTCAAGGAACTGAGGAACCAGGGTATTGGAAGTATCATCTATACAGATGTTAACATTACCAGGAATTGTAACAACTGTATTGTTGTAGAGTGTCAATAAGACAAGAGCTAAAATTTCAGGGAATAAGTAGGGGTGAGGGAGATGATGGCAATACAACAAGGTGAGTAGGGGGCAGTAATATAATCTGGTGAAAGAAGATTTAAAACTTGAGTGTTTTATTTTTTTTAATGTTTATTTATTTTTGAGATAGAGGGAGATAGAGCAAGAGCAGGGTAGGGGCAGAGAGAGAGGGAGACACAGAATCGGAAGCAGGCCCCGATCCTCAGCATCCTATCTGAACTGTCAGGATAGAGCCCAATGCGGGGCTCGAACTCCCGAGCCAGGAGATCATGACCTGAGCCAAAGTTGGACACTTAACTGACTGAGCCACCCAGGCACCCCTAAAACTGAGTGTTTGAAAGGAGAAGAAGGATGATCTGAAATCAGCCAAGAGGACATATAGTCACCTGCAGGCCCAGTGTTATAAGACACATGAGGAAAATATAGCTCTTACTTTGAGGAGGGCTGCAGGGGAAGAAGGGCCCAGATCCAGTTAGAACATGATATTAATGTTATGTTCAGAAAAGAGATTAGTGATAAAGGGGATGTTCCAGTAACTGGTGTTACACTCTACTCAGCCAAAGACCATGAGGGACAAACCTGTAGAGTGATAAAATAAAATTTACTGACTTCACATGAAGAAAGGTACTCCAGAGGAATCATGGAATTCAGTTTTCAACAAGAGGGAAGGGGAAAGCATGCTTTATATGGGTTGGATTCCTGCTGAAGGATTCTGAGGAGCATCTAAGGAAAGCAAGGATCAGTTCTGGATTGGTTGCTATTTCTGAGGTAAAATTGGGAAAAGACTGAACTAGGGATTAAATGCTGTCATGAAGGAGGGTGCTTTAGCAAATGGTTGTCTCCAATAACAGTATATCAAAGTGGGTCTAGAATGTAATAATCACTCAAAGAGGGGACATTTGACAGTTGGTGCATGAACTCTGCAGAAATGCTGCACCCTATTAACTTTGTAGCTGCCTTTGTCCCTGTCTGACCTTCCAGCCTGATGACTGGTAGGGATGCTTTTCAGTCTGAGCTGATATTCACTCTTTCAGTCCCAGATAGGTTTTGCCTTTTCACTGAGCATGACTTCCAGAAGACACATTAGAGGAGATTCAGAAGTGAGAAATGGGACCAAAAAGTACATATCCTGGACAAAAAGGATTAAAGTGTAGGAAATGAGTGATAACCTGAAAACCCTTGGCTTCTAGTCCTGATTATTAATCCTGACTATCCTGAGGCACACTCTGGGGAAAAGTTTTTGAGTATCTTATGGGGTTCGGGGAAGTTTGAGGACTCTCTGCAGCTCTGAGTCCTGGAATGCCCACTGGGCTTCTTCTGAGAGAGGCCTATAGAGAGATGGCCTTATTTGGAATACATTGGCTCTCTCTTGACTTTTTCTTTTTTAAGTTTTATTTATTTACTTATTTATTTGTTTGATTTTTTGTTTGTTTTCTATTTTGAGACAGAGAAAGAGAGCGAGTGGGAGAGGGACAGAGAGAGAGGGAGAGAGAATCCCAAGCAGGCTCTGCACAAATAGTGCACTATTTGTGCAGAGCCTGATGTGGGGCTTGAACCCAAGAACCCAAGAGATCATGACCTGAGTCAAAGTGGATGCTTAACCAACTGAGCCACCCAGGCACCCTGGCTCTCTCTTGACTGCTATGAGAAACCAGAAAATAAACAAAACAAAACAAAACAAAAAACAGGGCTATATAAGTATTACTCCATACTGAAGGGAAGAGACAGCAGAGGAGGAAATAAAAATTACAAAACAATCAAATCTCAAAATATGCAATTTGGAGTTATGTGATAAAAGGCAAATAACCCAATATGCAGCATATTCCCTGAAGTCATTATAGTGTTATAGCATAATATAACTAATATTCATAGTGATGCCCCCAAATTACTAATAAAATGGAAAATTATGGGGATTATGCTCTTTATAAGGCAATAAGGTAGAGCCAGAATATATTTTATGTTTTCTTCTGTTCACAATAAATAATCCACCTATCCTTCTTCATTAGTTCCTTCACTATTAAATATATTTTTAAATGATTTCCATCAAGAATATTTTTAAAGTACTAAGACAAAATATGAAACCCTCAACTACATAGAAGACCGGGTTTTACAGACAATTACTCCTAACATTGTCTAGTGAATGGACCGGAACATGATATGTCCCCATGTTCACATTCTACCTCTCAACAGGTGGTAACAGAACACTCCTTTCTACCAACACCAGCCTTAAAAGAAAAATACTGGAGAGTTCAAGATAAAACATTCCCTGCCTACTGGCACTCCCAATGTAGCACAGATTTACAACACTAAACTCACTTTTGCATGGTGTATGGCAATTTATTTACTGCTTTCATATGCATTCTACCACTTCTCACAAACATCCTGTGAACACATGGAATCTCATTTAGCAAAGGCAGAAACTGTGCTTCAGGGAGTTTAAGAAACTTGTATAATATCACATTTCTAACGAATGAAGGCTGAACTTCCATTCACGTCTCAATCTATATATCTGAACAATTCCTTGGGCAGGGGAAGAGCAGGGAGAGATTATATGACTGCTTTAGGAAGGTCAGCCGTAACCCAGCTTCCCTCGTACAATCAGGACAAAAAGGGCAGATAAGAGAGAGCAGAAGAGTGAGAAGGAGTCTGCATCCCAAACGTAGGTCAAACAAGGAGCAGCCAAAATAGACCAACACAAGTTTCCATTTTGTTTCGTCTCATGCTGAGCACAATGGATACAGTAAATCCTAGCCCTGCAAATGACCTCACTCAGGCAGTATTCATCTGAGTTTGAACTCAGAAGAGTCGACTTATTGGTCTGATTTGACTTAAATAATGGTCCTAAATTTAAATTCAGTGTTTTTATATTGACCAAATTATAGAAGTTCATTTTATATACAAATTGGATACTGTCCAGTTTGCTTTGCATGGAAATCTTGTCTTTATTTTCACTGCTCTCATATGTTATTATTTTACTCCTCTGGGCAATGTACTGATTGTGTTTAAGAGAAAATAAGAACTCCATTAAAGTAAAATATCCCTAAATATTATAAGTATGTTTTCCTGATTCCTGTAAAGAGTCTCTTCCCAGATCATGTAAGTCAAGTACACTGATCTACATATACAAATATGCACACCTAAGAACCTAAGAATTTTTCTGAAAATTTGAAAAACAAATAGATGTTTATTAATGTCACGGAGAACAAGTGGAATTGAGATATAAGCATTACAGTTACTAATATCCCTTAAATATGCTTAGAATACTATGCCATTTGCTGCTTTGCTTAGATATAAGCATTTGCTATAATACCAGAGTCTTCCCTCATGTGGTTTACAGGAAGACACATCCATATGAAGAAATGTGCCATGAAATCTATAGGGTATGGTGAGAACACAAAAAATAAAAAGGTAAATTATATACTAGATTATTGGAAAAGTTTTATCAGCAAAATGCCTTATGATCTGAATCTTGAAAGAGTATTGAGTGTCTACTATGGAAAATGGGAGGAATGGAAACTATTGTATGAGTGCATTTGTGATAAAACTGCATATGACAAGAATCTAAAAATATGGAATGGAGCTCACAGAAAGCTAGGTTAGGAAAGAAAAAAGAAAGATCATGAAAAACTTGTGTCATAAAAGTGAGCTTGAACTTTATTCTTTCAACAATATTCTTATCAATCAGGGCAAACTAACTGTTACAATAATTCTCAATTTCAGTATTTTGAAGACATTTTCATAGTAATATTATAACTTATTCAAACGTAATATGTGTGTGGGCGGTAGGGTAATGTTTGCAATGGCACGGTAATGAAAACTAATTGTCAGATCTTGTTCATTGCCCTTAATTTTTACTTGCTTGATGAGTAACACTTTTTTTCTGTGAGCCAATAATTCAAAATAATTATATGGTTCCATTTTTGTTAAGCATTCAAGTTCAACAGGTATGTATGGGAACTTAAAGATTTATTCTACATCTGTTACTAATACTTTATAATTATTATTTAGTATGCATATCCTCCAGGGTCTAAGATAAGGGCTTTGTATATATACAATTTCATTTTCAAAATACTTGTATTAGGTAATTCTATTTTTCATATTTCTCAAATGAAGACACTAAGGCTCACAGAGTCCAAATAGTTCATCCAGGGCAACACAAATTATGAATGGCAAATTGGAACTTGAACTCAGGTTTCACAGATAGCAAAGATCATATTCATAAGCATTAAGCTACTACTATGAACACAATTATAAATAATTACAGTTCCTTCTTTCAAGGAGCATATAATTTAGTGGAGGGAATAGTCAAATGCAAAATAAACAGTGGATGCACACTGTAAATGCACATTAGATGAAAACCTGCCATAAGCTTGAGCCACTGGGGGATGTTTTCCATGGGATGGGACCTGAAAAACGAAGGATAAAAAGAGAAGGGTACTTCGGGATAAATGGAGAGAGGAATATGCACATAATGTCTGTGAAAAACCCCAAGTGGTTCCATGGGACTTACAGGGCCTGGTGCATGGCATCAGAACCTTGCACTAAGACATATACTGTTCATAGACTGTTGGAGCCTCTTGATTTGGGCCTTTATCCATACTCTATCTGGCATCAGTTTAGTTCAAAAGAATATAAATATAAAGTTACAAGTCAATGACTTGCTAAAATCTCTAAAATATGAGCTGCAAGAATAGCCTCTGGTAAAATATGATCAGGAAAGTATATGATTTCTAGGAGCTGCAAACTTCTGCTGGTATATACAATGAATGTGTTGACCTCTGTCTAGGGCTATAAGTACAATTTGCCCTTTAATACCTCTAGGCTTTCACCATTAGTGGTCAGGCATTTCAAGTTTATGTACGTAAAAGGGTAGCTATGAACAGATTCAGCCTAACTGTATGTCAATAAAGTTTGTAGAATCATCACAAATTATTAGATAGGTTTTCAAAATTATAATTTTCAGGATTGTGGAATACAATTCAACGTTAAAAATTCTATCAAAAGGGATAGAACCAGAAAAATGGGTGTAGCTATTAAGAGACATAAACAGAATTCAACACAATTGTCTGGATTCTGGAGTACTGGGCCAGAACATATGATTCAGTACTAAGTTTAAAAAATTATTAATTTTTAAATTAAAAAAAAAGAGGTTAGAGTGGAAGAGAGCCAAAGCATAAGAGACTCTTAAAAACTGAGAACAAACTGAGGGTTGATGGGGGGTGGGAGGGAGGGGAGGGTGCGGGATGGGTATTGAGGAGGGCACCTTTTGGGATGAGCACTGGGTGTTGCATGGAAATCAATTTGACAATAAACTTCATATATTGAAAAAAATAAACAAATAAAAATAAAAATAAAAATAAGTTTTAAATTAATCTTCAAGTAACCTTAGATAAACCCTGAAGCCTAGGATGTTTAGCTTTACAAATCTGTGTCACCAAGCGACTCAACTCCCTCCCAAACCTCCACCACCAATAGGAGGAAAATTGTATGATTCCTATATGGAGTTTGCTATTTGAGACATAGGCATTTAAAACCCCTTCCAAGATGTTCCTTTTTAGACAAATGAAACCGAGATTTAGCAAAGAACCATGCCATACAGATTTCAGAGAGGCTACTTAACCTGTCTCTGAATAGGGGCTAATATCTGTAGAGTCTCCAGTTATTTATTTTTCTCGCCCACTGAGGCCACATCTATAGTTTTAATGTATCTGAATTTTGTTTTTAAAAAAATTTCTGTTGTCAAAATAACGAAGATACAACATTTGGAAAAACCAGTTTGCTCCATTTACAGTTGAATTTAACCTCTCAGATTAAATTTTGGGCGTCATACAAGTACCTTCTTAATTACTAGCAACATTCTACAGCTAAAGTGCCAAACCTTTCACAACTATCCCTTTATCTGTTTAGTTCCATAAATCCCAAGAAATGCACCCTGACTTCAGCTGATCAGTTACAAATCAGGTTATATACAGAGGGGCAGAAAATAAGAGTAAAAACGGACCTACTTGATAAATGGAAGAAAATTTCATAAAAGTTGAGGTATAGGAAAATAATAAAGGATAAAGCAGTATTATAAGACTCATTTCTCTGACAATTATTACTTCCCAACTGAAATTGTAACTAAGCTTCAGCAAGTCATTCCTCCATGTATAATCCGGCTGCTTCTATTCAATGGGGCACATGATAAAACAATTAATTCCACAAAAATTAACCCATTATTACACTTCCTTTCTTGTCAAATGAGTCCTCTGATCAGAGGCAATGTCATAAAGAATGGCTAAGGCAATGGCTAAGCTATCCTATAAATGCACTGATAGTGGTGTTAGCAGAAGCACTTGGGCAAGAAATACAAATACATACCCAGATCATGAAAGACTAAGTTTTGTCCCCTCCATGATGAACCTGCAAGGTGTCATGCAATCAGACTTCTATCAGATAACTGGCTTGTACCCTAGAGAATAGTCCAGGATGGGTACTGTACACCAGTGGCATTGGTTGGGTCAGCCTTGGTGAGGGGAAATCCTGTGTTACTGAGCATCTCCTTGGGAGGCAAGAGATATTGCCATCAAAAATCTTTTATATGGGGTGAGGCTGGTTCTTACAGATTAAGGAGAGATTCTGCCTTTGCCAGCATAAGAGGTTCAGGGTGATTTGGGTCACCCTTGTCTATGCCCAAATGACTCTTTCCCATATTTCTGTGTCCCCATGCTTCTCCTTTATTGTTATTAACTCAGCTAATAGACTTGGCAATGCTGAACATTTAATTGGGGCTCAATTTCTGTACCTCTTACAGCTAGGTCCATTACTTTGTCAGTTGTATCTGCCCTGCCTCAATAAGATAGATAGCACTCCTAAATAGCCTTTGAGGCTGTTTGGCTTTTCTATACATATTCTAAGCTTTAAAATTCTTCTTTTCCCTGTATGCACTCTCTAGGACCCTAATTTTTATAATCATTATTCCCATGATAGCAGCTAAGTTCACAGTTGATCTTTCAATACCTCGCCCTCTACCTGTACCTAATCCCATACCACTACTATGAATATTGAGATGGTCATGTTGCTATTGTATGCAAAAAATTACCCATGTCCCATGCCCTGTAGCAAGAAGGTTCTCTTGAACTAAGTAAGCAATTCAGTCCCAGTACCCCTTCCAATCCTTGGTTCCAATTACTGCAGACAGGTCTTGGCCCAAAAATAATAATGTCTCAAATTTGTTATGTGAGGAGAATTTCATAAATGGATCTGTTTACAAAGGTGTGGACAGAATGTAAGGAAATCATAAAAGGTAGTGCAGTATCCTGGGGCCAGTAACAGTAGGACAATGCTAACACCTGCAGGCCTGAAGCAATGAGAGTCATATGGAGTGTCTCCAGAACATACAAGACAGAAATAGAGAAAGACATACAGAGAGCAAGAGAGAGAGAGAGAGAGAGAGGGAGAGCACATTGTACAGAGAGAGCTAACTGAAAGGAGCTGTAAATTTTAGACAAAGGATACATTTATTTTGTGGCACAATGCCACAGTGTAGAAACTAGAGGAATAAATTTTTCCTCTCTCCCTGTGACCTATACTGCAAATGCTTCCACTGTCTGAACCCAGACTGAAGCCAGAGGACAAGAAACCCCATCGATGTAGTCCATACTGTGTAGTGTCTCCGGGCACAGTGCATGGCAGAGGATAGATACTGGAACTGAATGGTCAAAAGCAAGAACTTGCATAGTAACTGAAATTCTCCATTCTAAACAAATTCAGTCAGAGGTATAGGCCAAGCAACACATAATTTTTTTCCTAGTCATTTCTCTCCCTGCAATATTTTCAGCTACTTTTTCAGATCCTTAAGAAGTCAAGCTATATACTCAGAATAAAAATTATCAGTGTTGTTATGCTTTATTATTAAATTCTGTGCTCTGAGTAGAAATAAGAACAAAACTCATATCAGTAGACACAAAATCATAGTAAATACTATAATCAAAGTGCTTTCATTCAGAATGGTTTTTCATCTTCCAGATAAATAAAGAGATAAGAATAAAAAAGGATATTTATATCTCATACATCTCTATAGTCATTTAATATTTTTCTATCTTCATATTTTTCTTCTTTTGAGCAGCTTCATTTGTAGTCTATCTTAAAGATATCTTCCTTCACTATAAATATAATACCTATGTTTACAGTAAAAAAAATGTATTTCAATCTCTGTTCATAACATGCAGATCATTTTGACCATAAATCCAGTGTGCATAAGAGAAGAGCAAATAAAAACTATGAAAAGTTATCTGGTTGTTCCGAGTAAATCATTCTAAAATACACCTAAATTCTCTGATTTTAAAATAAATACATACATACATACTTACATACATACATACATACATACATACATAACACATTGATTAGAGTATTAGTTCAAGAGATCTCTTTTAAAACTGATGCATCCTTTGCACTTTTGGTGGGAAGGCGAACTGTTGCAGCCACTCAGAAAACAGTCTGGAGGGTTCTCAAAAAGTTAAAAATAGAACTACCCTAAGATCCAGCAATTGCACTACTAAGTATTTAACCAAAGTATACAAAAATACAGATTTAAAGGGGTACATGGACCCTGTTGTTTATAGCAGCATTATCAACAATAGCAAAACCATGGAAAAAGCCCAAATGTCCATAGGCTGCTGAGTGGATAAAGAAGATGTGGTACTCTGGAAAAGAGTATGGAGGGTTCCTCAAAAAACTAAAAATAGAACTACCCTACTACCCAGCAATTGCACTACTAGGCATTTATCCAAGGGATACAGGTGTGCTGTTTCGAAGGGACACATGCACCCCATGTTTACAGCAGCACTATCAACAATAGCCAAAGTATGCAAAGAGCCCAAATGTCCATTGATGGATGAATGGATAAAGAAAATGTGGTATATATATATATATACACAATGGAGTATTACTCATCAATCAAAAAGAATGAAATCTTGCCATTTGCAACTCTGGGGATGGAACTGGAGGGTATTATGCTAAGTGAAATTAGTCAGTCAGAGAAAGACAAAAATCATATGACTTCACTAATATGAGGACTTTAAGAGACAAAACAGATGAACATAAGGGAAAGGAAACAAAAATAGTATAAAAAAACAGGGAGGGGGACAAAACAGAAGAGACTCATAAATATGGAGAACAAAATGAGGGTTTCTGGAGAGGTGGTGGGAGGGGGGATGGGCTAAATGGGTAAGGGGCATTAAGGAATCTACTCCTGAAATCATTGCTTCACTATAGGCTAACTAATTTGGATGTAAATTTTAAAAAATAAAGTTAAAAAAAAAGAAAGAAAGAAAGAAAAAGAAGATGTGGTATATGTATACAATAGAGTATTACTGAGTCATCAAAAAATGAAATCTTGCCATTTGCAACAATGTGGATGGAACTAAAGCATATTATGCTAAGCAAAATAAGTCAGAGAAAGACAAATACCATATGATTTCACTCATATGTAGAATTTAAGAAATAAAACAGATGAACATATGAAAGGGGGGAGAAAGACATAGGGAAACAAAACATAAGAGACTCCTAAAGATAGAGAACAAACTGAGGGTTGATAGAGGGAGGTGGGGGGTGGGGGTGGGGATGGGCTAGATGGCAGATGGGTACTAGGAGGGCACTTGTTATGATGAGCACTGGGTGTTGTATGTAAATGATGAATCACTGAATTCTGCTCCTGAAACCAATACTGCATTGTATATTAACTGAATAGAATTTAAATAAAATTTTAAAAATAAAAAGTGATGCATCCTGAAGATGGCAGATAAGTTATTTCTCAAAGGGAGCATTGTTCTGATTAAACTAAATGTTTATGTAATTAAATTTAGCATCCTGATTTCATAACATTGACTGGATATCCACCATGTGACAGATACCGTGCAAGAAGGTGATAATCTAGTCGAAGAAACTAATTTTTAAGCAAGTGCTTATAAATCCATGTGATTCAAGGAACAATCTATCAAATCATGCCTCTAGCTCTTCCTAACAATTTACTTTCTCCCAACCATGGAACTTGACTCTTATCTGCCTTGCTCTCTGTTCTCTAGCTTCTCCCAAAATATATTCCTTTTTTCTCCAATCATATTTCTTCTTCAAAGTTCAACTCAAGCTCCATGTGATGGAGACTGCCAACTGACCACCAAATTAATTCTTACCTTCCTGCTAGGAACATATTCATACCAGAGTCACTTCTGGGTATAATTCATAAAGACTCCTGCACTCACTGCTTCATGCTGTTTCCTACAACCAGGAGACTGGGATGGTGATATCCAGATTAACTTTAAAAATTATGTGTTTAAGCTGCAGCTTCTGCAATTAGCCTGGATTCTTGATCACTATATGGAACCCAGAAGCCCTTGGACTGTTACATGAGCAAACAATAAACTTCTAATATGTTGAAACTTACATTTGGGTTTCTATTAATAACAACAAGTTGACTTACCCTAATCTGCCTCTTCCATTAAACTACTTATGGTTATTCTCATTCACACCCATCCAGCCCTTGTATGTTATACCATACAGTATAATATTCATTTATGACCTCATTTTTTTGGCATAATGTCTTATAGATGGCCTTCTTATATTTACTAAACCAGAAGTTTTAGCATAAAGGGGACATGATTATAAAGCAAAAGCATTAAGTACACCTTGTTGTGTAGTAAACAACTAATTTTCCCCAAAAAGAAATATGCCCAACTCCTGGGAAGTAACCTTTAAACTCTTAGGAATTCCTAAATGATAGAAGTGTCTTTGGTATCCAGGCCATACTTGATAGCTTATTCTGCCCAATAGACTCCTGGTGCATTTCTAGGTAGATTATGTTAATGAAATGATTCAAGATGTTAGCTAGCCATATCAGAAAGACTAAACATGTGCTTCATGTTGGAGTTTTGAGCCATATGATACAAGTTTGACCTGCAGGGGAAAGAAGAGGCTGGAGATTGAGTTCAACCATGTGGATAATGATTTGATCAATCAAACCTAGACCATGAAACCTCAATAAAAACTTTGGACATAGAAGCTCAGGTGAGCTTCCTGGGTTAGCAATACTGTGTGTGTATATTGTCACACATCAATGCTGCAAAAGTAACACACTACTGAGAACATGGAATCTTCAAACTTGGAATCCCCACCCAACCCTGGTTGCAGATTCCTCCCAGCATGTTTCTTCCTTTGTCAAATTCTAATTTGTATTTTGCTGTAGTAAAACTATAATCATAAGTGTAGAGCAGTCATGAATTCTGTGATTCATTCCAGCTAATTTTAATACCTGAGGGAGTCCATGGGGACTTTAAAATTGTAGCCAGCTGATCTGAAGTCAGATGGCCTTAGGGAGTCCCAAACTTGCAGCTGGTGTCAGAATTCTTGGGTAGATTTGGCCTCTGATCTAGTTTTTTTTGTTTAATGTTTATTTATATTTGAGAGAGAGAGAGAGATAAATAGTGTGCGAGGTGAGGGAGGGACAGAGAGAGATGGAGACAGAATCTGAAACAGGCTCCAGGCTCTAAGCTGTTAGCATAGGGCCTGACGCAGGGCTCGAACTCACAAACCACAAGATCATGACCTGAGCCAAAGTCAGATGCTCAACTGACTGAGCCACCCAGGTGCCCCCCTCCAGTCTAATTTTAACCTTAAGCTCATGTTCATCTAACTCTGTGTACTAGTAAATTCTAAATTTGAATAAAAAACATCATAACTCACAATTTTTTACTCTTAAAAAATAAACTTTGTATGTTTTCTAACTCTATCCACTGAAAAGGCCCAGAAACAATGATTACACAGTAATGATACCTCTATTTCCTAGATTGTGATTTTTAAATATCATTTCTGAGTAGGCTTCTTTGATTATTCCATATCTAGAACATAAGTATATACCACACATTGGATCATTTTGCTGTGCCAGAAAGTAAAACGGTATCCAAGACAAATGAGGTCAATGTCACAAGGACATAGAAGTCAACATAAAGGGGTTCACAATATCCTAAAGATAGTGATAACTTGAACATCAAAAGGAATAACAATAAATTGAAACATATCAAATTCAATTATAAAAACAAAAGTTCAGGACTTCACAATTATATTTTTCTAAAGAAACCCATTGACCACTATCAGATATTGCTAGGACAATAAAGCTCAAGTTGGGGGAGGGGCATCTGCCTAGAAAAGGGTGATGGGAACAATGAACAACTGAGCACATAAAGGAGAAATAATCAAAAAGTAAAAAAAAAAAATTTCTCAGAGTAAAGAGAGAGAAAAACAGAATAAATCCTGTGATGTTAGATGACAGTGGAAGTATTGGAGGGATTTTCAATATATTCAGATATAAAGAGAAATAAATATTGATGCAAACATGTGTGTATACATCTATGTAGGTATGTAGCTCTGTCCACTGAGAGGACCTGGGAACAGTGACATTCCAATAGCAATGAGCACACCCAGTGTCCAATCTTGGTTTTTAAATACTAATCTCCACAAAAAAGGAACCAGGGATTCTTGGAGAAATGGCTGAGCAATGAAAGGTCACGATATGCCTGGATCATCTTATATCATAAAGTAGGTAGGTACTAGAAAAATAATGGGGACATGTCAAAAGCACACAAGGCCAATGTTCAAGGAGCTCTGGTCAAATTGATTTCAGCATCAAAATTAAAAATAATATTAATGAATTATAACTCATTGAGTAAAATAAAATATTATATATCAGTCCATATTACTATAACTTAATAAATAAATGTAAACTTTCAAGAAACAATGCAATATTTAAATAGTTTGAAGTAACCTCTCCATAAAATGGAATTGCAGAGGATTAAGGAGTAACTTTACAGTGGAGAAACTGGACAGACCCCATCTTCATTAATCAAGTATTGAAAGTGAACATCATCAGTAATGGGACAAATCAAGATCATGAGTCACCTGATAGGATGCAACAAGAATACAACACCACTTTTATAGTATTTCTGCCAAAGATGCATAACCCAAATCTACTCATCAGGAAATACCAAACACAAGTTGAAGGACATACTACAAAATAACAGACTTCAAGAAATCCAAGGCCATGAAAATCAAGGAATTACTGAGAAACTGTTCCAGATCAAAAACCAAAGAATCTTAAAGACAATGCATGATCCTGAACTGGATCGTTTTTTTATGAAGGACATTACTGAGATACTTGGCAAAATTTGAATGGGGTCTAAGATTAGATGACAGTAATGTGTCAATATTAATTTGTTCTTTTTGATGTTTCAGTTGTGAATATATGTAGGAGAATGTCCTTGTTACCAGAAATACACACTAAATTGTTAGGGGATAGTTGGGCATCATATCATTAGCAAACTTTTAAAGATATAGGAAAAAACAATCTTCCTGTACTGTACTTTGAACTTTTCTATAAACTTAAAATTTATTTTTAAAAAAGGCTTTAATGAAGAAAAAAGAAATCACCATTTTACAATCACAATTAAATGATGAATCAGGACAATAATCAACAATGGGTGCTAAAACTACAAGGTATCTTATGACTACAGTATCTTACAGGTTAAGGTCCCATGTGGTCTTCTTTATAATGGAGGTTCCACCTAAACCAACTGATTAATCTTAGTGTCATCAATCATTAATCAACAATGGAGAACAGCCTTCAAGATGTGATGTACTATGAAGGGCACAGTCGTTACTATGAAGTATTCTTCCCTCACAGTTTGGTTCTGAGTCTCATAATGATGAGGTTTGGAGGTTAGGGGAGGTGTTCATGGGGTCCAGAGCCAATGGCCAAGAAAGAACTCTTGAAGACGTCTTTGGTGCAAAAAAGGTGATTTTATTAAAGCACAGGAGCAGGACCTGTGGGCAGGAAGAGCTACCCTGGACCTTGTGGAGAGACTGGTTATATATTCGGGAGCTAGAGGGGATAAAGCCAAGGGGAAATTTCCAATGGAATTTTCATTTGCTAAAGACTCACAGGATACTGGAGGCTTAGCTATTGCCAAGCTAAGTTTGTTTTTCCTGGAGAAACTTACTTTGCCAGTCTCAAGTATTTGTCAGTGGGCTTCAGGTTATAAGGAAATTTAATTTTATCTGCCATTTCCTTCTGCCTTTGTTTTTCCACCTCGATACTGCTTCTAATTCCAATGAATAGTGAACAGGAAACAGGGAAGTGAGCAGCCATTTAATAATACCACAACAAAACTACCAGTCAAATTCAGAATGCAGAACATTCTCCTGGAAAAATTAACTGATTTCTCAAACAAATCAATTACCCAAAAGAAAGTGGCATATAAGGGAAGACTTTAGTAGAGTAAGAGATTTTAGAGACACAATAATTAAATACAACTACGGACTTTTTTGATCCTGATTTCAAAATGACATCACTGAGATCATCAGAAAAATGTAAGGACTTTAGATATAAATTATATGAAGGCATTATTGTTACATTTGTTAGAAATGATTACTGCATGATAGTTATATTTTAAATTTCTCTTTATATGTTAGAAATGCAGAACAGTGTATTTATATGTAGAATGGTATGATGTTTTAGATTAGCTTTAAAATAGACCAACAAGATAAAAGGTGATAAAACATTTGGGAAAAGTTGGTAATTTTTGAAGATAGGTGTAGGTTCATTACATTAGTCTCTCTTCTTTTGTGTATTTTTGAAAATTTCCATTTTGAAAAAATATATATGTAAAGAATTACCTGTCCTGTTTCTTAAAATGACCTTGAATATTTTTATTCTTCTTGAACGATATATACAGGACACCAAATGTTAACACGGAAACCTAGACAGAAAAAAAAAGGACACAGGAAGTTTGGCTTGTTTTAAATAGTTCAAAACTTTGAGTAATATGGGCTTTGGGAGGTTAAATGGCATATATCAATGAAGAGGAAAACAGCTAGTAAACTGAAGAAACAAGGTGTAAATTTACATATACACATATATACCATCCCTGAAAAAAAGGACCCCTTAGTTAACACTGGGAAGAGGCACTATCAGTGATGAAGTTTGGGGTGATGATGGGGTTGTCCAGAGCCTATGGCCAAGAAAGAATTCTTGAAGACATCTTTAGTGCAAAAAGGTGATTTTATTAAAGCACAGGGACAAGACCCATGGGCAGGAAGAGCTGCACTGGGGTCATGATGGGTAACTGGTTATATACCCTCAGGTTGGGAGGGAGTTAGAGATAGAGTAAGTGTCGAAAGTATTTTGGAAGCAAGGTTTCCAGGACCTTCAGGGGCTAGCTGTTGCTAGGGAAATGTCACTTATTACAGTTTAATAAAACCTCAGTGATGAGACCCTGAGGTCCCGCCGTATACTGGCGGTGGGGGTAGCATAAACTTGGAGTATGATTGCCAGCATATATCTTTGGGCAGTTGATATAAAGGAAGTAGACTTACAGGATCCTCGAGGTTGGGATAATGTTAAGCTAAGGTTCTTTTTTGCCCCCAGCAAAGTGTCATCTTTGAGGCAGCTGAGCTCCTAGAGAGAGGTCACTCTGCCAGTCTCAAGGACTTGTAGGCTATAGGCAGTAAGGGAATTTAATTTTTAATTTGCCTTAGTTTCCCACATTAGCATGGAAAGCACTTAAACCCCTTCCCTTAGTTCTTGGGGAGCCAGGAGTGTCCAAGGAATATCACACATATTCCACTGGAGAGGTTGGGGGGGTGCCAGTCTGTACTTTGCCCTCAGCTTGCCCCACCAGTCAGTGGTACCTTGCTAATGGAAAAGGACTAGTGGAGCAAGATTATGGTGGGATATACTTTAGGTTCAATTAAGTCCAACTTGTGTTTAGGAAATAACAAGGTGAATAATCATAACCATAAGTCATACACCTAGCCAGTCTTTCAGATGGACTCTTGATCCTGCACATAATGTTGCAATTCCAAAATTCACCAGAAAGTCCAAGAAGCCCCTTTGCTTCCAGCCTTGATGTATAGAGTCCCAGCAGACTTTTCAGAAGGCTTAAAGAGGTCGTTACTACCCCAAGAGAGACTAATTCAATTACTACATTAAATTGTTGTGAGGGTGTCCACAGCTTTTCTACAGCTCCAGATTTTGGGACAGAATCAGGGATCAGGGATGGACTGTCTGCTGAAGACTCTGTTATCAAGACTTCTGGAGCCATAGGATTAAATTCTTTTTTTTTTCTTTTTAATTTTTTATAATGTTTATTTATATTTGAAAGAGAGAGAGAGAGAGAGAGAGAGTAGAGGAGGAGCAGAGGAAGGGAGGCACAGAATCCGAAGCAGGCTCCAGGCTCTGAGCTGTCAGCACAGAGCCCAACGCGGGGCTCAAACTCACAAACCATGAAATCATGACCTAAGCCGAATGAAGTCAGACTCAACCCACTGAGCCACCCAGGTGCCCCTTAATTCTTTATATTCTAAAGAAATATAAGTGTTCTAGCAAGGTGGGGAAAAATGTCTTTGTCAGAAATCAATTAAAAATTTAGAAATATGTTTCATTGAAAAATAAAATTACTCAAAAAATCAAAAATCTTTGTTAGGATTTCTTTTAAAAACTGATTTTACTCCAATCACAAAACTCTTCTTTACAATGGGACCTGAAGAATATCTTTAACACAGTAAGCACCCAATAACTGGTCTAATATAAATGAAGGCAAGATTGCAAATAGAAGGGCACAAAAACTCATCTGGCTTAAACCATGAATATTTTCCATTTAAAAACAGCAACACAAAAAGCCCTATAGAATTCTTTCATCAACAATTGACAGGGATCATTATGCCCAATCTAAAACTGCTAAATCTGAATATCAAAGGGCTTAATGTAGCTTGCCCCAAACTACTCAACTGTTACTACTTAATGGTAAAACAAATAGCTTCAAATTAAAAACTCAAGTTTCTGGCAGGCTTTGTGTTGGACATTTTCTTTTCTGTCTTTTCCTTTAAATGGCTGAGGAGGAGAATAAAGGTAATCTTTGGAAGTGAGATAGATGGACCGACGGAGCAATTTCAAAACAAATATAGAGTGGATCAAGTTTCCTGCAGAGGAAAGAAACATTACAGAGATATCACTGTGTGGAATGAAACTTCTGGGCTTAATATTTCATATTAACTTTTTTCCTGCTGAAATTTATTTTTAGAAAATTCAAGCTAAAACATCTCTTTTGGATCCAGGTGTGTCCTTTACCTTTGACCTCAATAGGAGTTCTACACATATGAAAGCAGAAATTGGCTTTTTATAGTAGATCGATAAAAGCTCGCTGGGAGTGAGCAGAATGCCTCCCAGAGACACTTCTGTCTTTACATCTCATAAAATGACCTTGATATCTGGAAGGAAAAATATTCTCTTTGCCCATCCACTTCCATTTTCCCATATCACAGAAAATGCACATTGCTTATACTATGCAGGACACCATGACAGCTGGGAGATTTATCACACTCTGATACTTCTCACTTTAGAGAGGTCTTGCTGCTGTTCCTTTTCACTTGCATGCATCTCAGGAATAGCGAACTTGGCCTCAAATATTCAATATCAATAGATATTCCATCAAGCAAGTCAGTAAATATGTCCCCTGTCCTGTTTTCTCATCTTTCCTTCCTTCATTTCCATCTTCTCTTCTCATTCAATTCTCCTTCCCACATAAATGTGCAAAATTGAACATACTAGAATACATTTCACAACTGTGCTCGCTAAATTTTAACTACCAGCACTATCCATAATAAGGATAAAAAACATCTTTTGGAGCAAGTTGACACAAATAATGTACAACTTTCAAACAAATTACAGCAGATTTAAGGAAACCATTTTAGATTCTATTTTCACAAATCATAATTTCCTAGAAAATATTTACACTCAAAGAATGCTGTCCCTGGCTTTCCATGAAATAAATAATTTCATTAACTACCTAGCAAGCCACGGCTTCCCATGAAACAAATAGCTTAAGGAAAACTCCTGTAAAGGGAGTTGGATGTCTTGATACACATAATCTCAGAATTATACATTTTTAAAAGATAGTAACTTGGATTTAAACACAGACTTCAGTTTAAAAATCTTGACTGCCTCCTTTAGTTTTCTCAATATCTTTCAATAACTAGCTCTCATTTCAAGGTCGTGCATGTGTGCACAACTATAATAGGGCCATGGCAAATCCAGTGCAAACATAGCAGCTTCCTGGCCCACCAGGAAGACATATACCCTTCCTGAGCCTTATGTTAGATTTTAAACTTCCATATGCCCACTTCAGGCACTTTAGTTACTGAGTTCAGGCACTCATTATGCCCAATACTTAGCCAGCTTATTCTTATAGCTAAATCGCTGCATATATGCCTTTACATTTGAATTATCTATACCTATGCCCTCAATACGGTAGCCATTACCCCATGTGGCTATTTAAATGTTCTTTGTAATTAAGTGAAATTATGTAGAGATAATTTTATATAATTATATACATATGGCTACTTGGTACCATACAGACAGTGCAGAAATAGAATTCTTCCATCATTGAGGAAATTTCTACTGAACAGAGATTATATTGCTTTTAACTGTATACACGCTATCTCTTTCTGTCTCTATGAACCAACATAAACTCTCTCCAGCCAAATCTCATACAGCCTTCGGATGTATGTACTCTACTGATGACTCTCAGTATTCTAAACTCCATAGCTCTTATTTCAAGGCCACTTGTCATTCCAATACTGTCTCATATTACTAAGCTTTTCTCTGTATATCTTTTCTCACCAATTATATTAATCCAGTCTTCAAATATTCATCAAATACCCTACACAGTAGGCACTGTTCTGAGTTTGGGGAGATGATATTTATCAAAATAGACAAGGGCATGAGCTTCTTGAAATCAGAGCCAATACTTCTTTAATTTCTCCAGTACTTAAAATAAAGTAAGGACATAGGAAGTGAATGAAAGAGATACCTATTAAGCAGCTATAGAAGTCTAAGTTTAAAAAAAAGACAAGTGAACAATAAAAATAAGGAATATTTTGACAGGAAGAAATTTGATGCCTTCCCACTGGACCTACCTCCTGAATGCTCATCGTTCCCACTGAGTCTATATTCTTAACCTAGTACACCATTTTGAGAACTTTTTTTAACATCTTTGAATTACTGAAGTAATTGGCAACCATATACACAAGGCTATATGTTGAGCTCTTCCACAGAAGAGAATATTCATTTTAATCACAAAAGGTGAGGTATGTTAGTTACAGTAAAGGCTAAGGTACTTGGACAAAGTGATTTTTTTTAAACTAATGGTTATTTAAGATACAGTTTACTTCTTTTTCATATAATGATCCCAAGGGGAGGATTCACTGCTGCTGGGGTAGCTCTGATCCACAAGGTCCTTCAGGATAACAGGACCCTTTTATCTATTTACTCCACCACTCTCCTAAGGTATTATTTTCATCTACATTCTTGAAACTGGATCAAAAACACATGATGTTCATACTCACAAGAAGCAAAAGAGAGGAAAACTGGAATACTTTTTTTATTTTTAAGCAAATGAGACAGAAGTTGTCTTCATCACACCTATTCCATTCCCACTGGTGATAAATTAGTCATGTAGGAACTCTCAACTAAAAGAATTCTGGGAAATGTAGTCTCTAGCTAGATGGCAGTATGCTCCCAAAGAATGGGATGATTACGAGGAAAGGGAGTCTGCCAGTGAAATTACTTTAGCTGTACTATCTAGAGGAACTGTTCTCTTAGGTTGTTATTCCATTTACACACAACACATTAAAGAACTGCCAAAAGAATCATAATTCTAAACATGTGCCTGGTGAAGAAAACACTAACATGTTCTGTTCAGGATTCACACTGGCATTTTCTAAAAATTTACATATGCCCTGGAATAAGACTGGTAAAAAGGAATGCTTACTAGTTAATAGTAGGTTTTAATAAATGCTATTAACTTGCTATATTAGTATTTTCTAAAATTTGTACAATGTACGAACCTGTCTCAAAGAGCACATGACTTCAAAGAAGACCAGTAGAATGTGGCATGTATAGAATTTTAAGTACACAGTGTATTTAGCATAAGCTCAGATAAAATTAGGAAGTACGCATCTTCCTAATCATCTCTTCTTCTCCATTTCAATACTCAGCATCTTGTCAAGAGCAACACCAACTCTTTAAAGGCTCTTTAAATAAGAACACCAGTGCCTTGAAGACTGTTCTCCCTATAGGAGAAAGATTATATCTGAAAATCCCTAATACCTGAACATGAATTTGTTCAAGTAATATTCTCCAAAGAATATTCACACTTGAATGGACATCTTGGAGAAACAAACGCAAATGATTGATCTGAAATGCTCATATTTCAGGATTTAGACTCCTATCTGAGAGAAGTATGTACTTAAGGTAATCTGATCCTTACTGACTCTTTCAAGTCATGCAATATAAGGATTATATAAGGAATATAAGTCATTATAACCTACATACAGCTTGACCTGCCTGTATTCACATTATTTGGCTAGTAATGTTTGCATTTCCTATTTCCTACACAGCTTCAAGTATGCAATTTTTCCATGAATACAAAACTTTCCCACCAAGTATTTTTTGACACTGCTTCCAGGAACAAACTATTGAGCTTCATGTTCCTTTAAACTAAATTATTATGTTCTTAGAATTCTGGTTTATGACAGTGACCCAGAAAACTCTAAGAATATTGTCTGCTGCCAACCTTGAGAAATACATTTTATTGAACTCAGTCCTTGGTAATGACACTCAGCCTCAAATAGTAATCTAACCACTTATCCCATCTGGAAGCTACACTGCAATTAACATAAATAGATGATAGATAGACAGATAGATAGATAGATAGACAGATAGATAAGAGAAAGAAATGTGATTCATGTTCATTTCTCAAAATCCAAAGGTTGTTCAACCATATTCAAAGATTGGAAAAAACTTGTGATAGTATTAGAAACTTTTTAGGAGTAAAATCTTAATAAAAATATTATGTTCCAAGTTTTTATTATCACATAAAACAACAATGTATTATTATCTCTCATATTTCTGACATGGCTGGAAGAGTCAAACAGTTTTTGCTTGAAGTATCCCATTGATTACATCCAGAAAGCAGCTGGGGCTAAAGTCATCTAAAGGATCTACTGGACCAACGTCTAAGATGGCTGCCTCACATGGCTGAAAACTGATACTGGCTGTAGGCTGGGAGATCAACTGAAGCTGTTCTTCAGAACTCCTAAATATGGCCTGTACATGTGACTTGAGTTTTACACTACCACGGCCTCATTCCAAGAGCATCTATGCTAAGAACCATAGCTCTTCAGCCTCAAAGAATTTGTGGACACTTGTAACTGGTCACACATGGCTATATACTCACTGCAGATATAAGGAACAGAAAAGACATCATTAAGAACATTTTTCTGAATTATCAGATAAGCAAACTAAAAGTGATATTTCAGAACAAAATAATTTACTTTAAATTACTTCAAATGAAGTTCATCTGGCCTCTAAGGAATTACAAAAGTCTTGTTATGATTATTTCTTTGTAAGTTATGGATTTCTCTTCAACAGAAGCAAAGAGCTTGATAATTAAAGTGAGATTATAAGGTAGCAAGAAATATGAAAAATAAGACCTTAATGGTTAAATTTAGAATACCCAAATTGTAAAGCAAAGGAAAAGTGAATAAATCTTTCATGAAAAAGCAACAAGAATAAATTTTAATTAATATATCAGCTAGCACCTGTTCATGATTCAAAGTGAACAGTAAATAGAAGCAAATAGAGATCTAAATTTCTCCAAAGATATTCTAATTAAATTAAATATTTGTAAACAAAAACCCACAATGGCAAAGACAGGCTGCTTGTTGGTCCCATTTCTGTTTCTGGGCCGTGGTAAGACTACATACCATACCCCTGCCTTTGTTGCAGTTAGTTAGGGTTACATGATTGGGTTCTGGTCAGTGGAATGTGTCCATAATTTATGTAAGCCACTTCCCAAACTAGCTGTAAAACAACCTGTACAATTCTGCATGCTTTCTCTCTTTCCTTCTTAGCTAGGCAGATGAAAGAGATACTGTGGAGGACTTACTGTAATCTCTTAGGGTCAACAAAGACAAGTCACTCTCTATTAGACATTTGCCCTGTTCACATCTGCCATGAGCAAGAAAAAAAATCCTTTTTTGTGCTAAACCACTGACAAACGGTGGTTGCTTGATATAGCCACTAGCATCAAATATACTAATTAATATATAAAGCAACAGTATCTCACCTCCTTCTTCAAAGGGACACTGTAATCACCTTCTTTGAAATGCTCAATGTATTCTAGAAATTCAAAGTTGACACACACCACTGATGTCATCTGGCTGAACTATTTTCTTGATGCCAATAACCACACACTGTCACCAATGAATAAAACACTTAAAAACACCCAGACTTGGAGAAATAGACATTGTAGAAAGCAGGAGCGTGGAATCCCATGTTGTCATGACAACACAAGCATAATTCCAATTCAAAAGGATCACTAGCTCCTGTGTGAAATATAAACTTCTCTTCCAAGCAAGGTTTTTAAAATGTTGCATGCAGGAAGGAAAGTATTGAACATCTCACTCCAAATAACTGATTGCATCCTTTGATAACAGCAGTACCAACTGTAACCAAGAGTAAGAAGCCACTTTGGTTTCTTCAGGTGTCCCCAAACATGAGTGGCAACAATAGAATCAAACTTCAGATGGCATATATTTACTCCACCAGGAAAGACAATAGTAGCTTTTCCTTCAGTGGTGACAATAATGATAGTTCAGTAGTTTTCTCAAAATGAAATGTTTTGATCTAATAAATTAACTTCATAAATAAACTCATATCCCAAAAGTCTTGCTGTTTTAAATATATACAAAATTACATGATACTGATGTTCTTTGAGGCTATGTGATAGTAATACTATAGATATATACTATTTTGGAATTTTAGGTAACCCTACGTATCATTCAGCCCAAATTCTTCATATTACAGATTAGGAAATTGAGACTCAGACATGCTTAGTGATTTAACCACAAGATTAATCCTGTTTTGTAATAATATACTGTTTTTCTACTACTGCACTGTTGATATTATTTTAATACTCTACAGTGTTTTCTATTAAAAATAATCAAAGTAACCACACTTCCAGCAATTACTTTAGAATGCTTACATAATCAATATTACAATCTCCAGAGATTTAAAAAATATATTCTGCCAAGATTCTACTTCAGTGTGTAAAAGTAACTTGCAATGTAATCTTTTTAACTATAAGGAGTTTAATGAAAAATTCAATTGACCTCTTAACTGTTTCAAAATCTTTCTTGTCCTTTAGTGTCTTTTGAAAAACTGATACTATAAAACTTAATCAAGTTTTTATTAATTGTAAAAAGAAATAACTATCTTACCAATGAAAGTGTTCTTATATATCTAATTATAAATATAAAATAATATTAAGTGCACAGGTTTATTATTCCAGTTGTATATATTAATTGAGCTACCCAACATTAAAGTCTTACTTCAATGAATAGATAAGAATGACTTTAATTAAATTACTGTTGGGACATCTGGGTGGCTCAGTCGGTTAAGCGTCTGACTTCGGCTCAGGTCATGATCTCACAGTTTGTGGATTCTAGTCCCTCGTTGGGGTCTGTGCTGATAGCTCAGAGCCTGAGCCTACTTCAGATTCTGTGCTCCCTCTCTCTCTCTCTGCCCCTCCCCTACTCATGCTCTTTCTCTCTTCCTCAAAAATAAACAAACATTAAAGAAAAATTTTAATTAAATTACTGCTTACCTGAAATGTAATCTAGATAGTTATTTCATAAATAGCAACTGTACCATATTATGTTTAGAGCATTTCTATTCTGGCTGAAAATAATTCGCTTACCTAATTAGGAAGATGTACCATTCAAATGTCACTTACCATTAACATTCTTAGCAAACTTTTTTTCATTAAAAACATAAAAGTAAATTTCAGTGAAATCCCTCTTCAAATTAATATAAATTCATAATGAATAAAATTCTAGGTAAAATATTTTTGTATATTGACAACATTTAAATGACAAGAAAATAGTATTTTCTTGTGTGGGGGAAAATATCATGCTATTTTCTTTTTTATAATGTTTATTTATTTTAGAAAGTGAGAGAGAGAGAAAGGGCATGAGCAGGGGAGGGGCAGAAAGAGGGACAGAGGATCTGAAGCAGGCTCTGCACTGACAGCACAGAGTTCAATGCAGAACTTGGGGCTCGAACTCACAAACCATGAAATCATGACCTAAGCTGAAGTCAGATGCTTAACCAACTGAGTGAGCCACCCAGGCACCCCTATCATGCTATTTTCTAAAATAAAAAGAATAGGGAAGCTTAAAGAAAGAGTTTATAAACAAATATATCCTTTCCACCAGCCCCTTGTCAACTCTACTTATTTTTTGTTTTTTATTTTTTTTTAATTTTTTTTAATGTTTATTCATTTTTTGAGACAGAGACAGAGCATGAATGGGGGAAGGTCAGAGAGAGAGGGAGACACAGAATCTGAAACAGGCTCCAGGCTCTGAGCTGTCAGCACAGAGCCCGACGCGGGGCTGGAACTCACGGACTGCGAGATCATGACCTGAGCCGAAGTCGGACGCCCAACCCACTGAGCCACCCAGGCGCCCCTCTACTTATTTTTTAAACTTCAGTACTATAGAACAATTTAGAAACTAGATCTATTTCAATATTCTGTCCCAATTAATTCCTCATATATTTGATAAATGTAGAAGGGCAAAACTGTGGACAGAGGCAAGCATATAGACTGACCTTCTTTTTCTGAAGTTTTTGTTTCCTCTCTGTCTAGCTTCTATCACAGCCCAAAACAGATCATAAGGCAGACCAACTTCCTCCCAGATACCCCACCACTACCACAAAAAACAAACAAAAATGTTGAAAAATACATTCAGTCTTACTGCCTCTATTGGACAGATAGTACCAGGAGCAAGATGTGTTTAAAAAAAAAAAAAAAAAAAAAAAGGAATGGGATACATACCACTCAACTTATCCCCTATGCCATCATATCTAATTAAATGTGCACTTAATAAATGTTAAATTTAATCCTTCCTTGATTTAACATTTTTTTTTTTTTACATCCTGGAAAAGTAGTATAGCATTGGAAAGAGATTATAATTCCCTTTTTTTTTTTTTTTTCATAAAATAGAAGTAATAAATATCCAAAAGGCAGAAATAATTTTAGGAGCAGGAGAAGATCTTCAAATTGTCCCTTTAACAAAATAACAAGACAGTCTCTTTATTTGCACACATCCCTGTGTTGAGTTACTGACAATGACATACAAATGATTTATAATAATATCAATAATAATCTGGACTATATACTGACCGAGGATATTTGCCTCTATCTTAGTGTAAAAGTTCTTAACACAATCAAATGTTGTAAGTTTTCTGCGTTTTTTGTTTGTTTGGGTTTCATTTAATTTCAGAATAACGCTTCTTGCCCATCTAATATGATGGAAATCAGTAATCAATATTGATGTGAAAATTTTAAACTTAAACTTCATTTTAAAAATTATTTCTATTTTTAATATGTCCCGCAGGTCAAATTGTCCCCAAACTACCACCATCACTCTCCAGAATGCCAATGTCTAACTCCAACGTGGGGGTTTAGAAACCAAGCCACCTCTACAGTTAAACTGCCTTGCTGAAGAAGTTGCCTGTTTTCCCTGTGTCTCCTTCCCTCTTCAACTCTTCTCTGTAACTTAGCCTGAGCACATCAGCATTTCTCTATAGCAAGGCAGCAGTCATCTTTGAAGATATTTGATGTGCAAAATTGAAAACTAATGAGGTGAGAAAGATTAAGGGTTGCAAGTAACTCATCAGCTAGGAACTAAACAGGAGTAAATGAGTATAAAATGGCTTTGAAATATGTGAAAAGAAATGGTCGTACTCTGGGTATTACTGACTAAATTTTCAAGCACTAAAAGAAAATAAGGCTTCTAAAACTCACCCCTCACAAGTAATTTCATGATTTCCACTTTATTCCGAATATGTCTTAGAACATTCACTTGTGTAAGGAAGGAACTCTAAGTAGCTTTTGTCACACCCTGGCCAATGTATAGTGCTTTTCCAATGCCAGTCCCTGAGGGACACTAGCCAGGTCCCCTAGCTTTTCTTTTGCCCTAAAGAAGAATAGTAGATGCCATGCTAGATTAGAAGCCCACTGATTAAGAAATACAGAGAAAAGAGCATCATGACTCTTGAGCAATAAATGCCTCAGCTTTGATTTATAAATGAGTAGTCTGATTCATTTTATTTGAGTTTAGTTGGTAAGAAAAAGATAATATTTTAACCCGTATTTTAAGACATTTTAAGATATTTTAAGAAAATTGAGAACAATAAAATCCAATTCCTTCAGCTTTTCTAAGTCACAGGAAAACACCAAAACATAGGATAACAGCCATAGAATTAAAGTAAAATACACCAAAATAAGTCATGAGATTTATAGATTCACTTTCCATCTGAAGAGAATATAAGAGTAAATACGAACATAATTATAAAATAATACATAAGCTTCTGGGTCTCATGAATATTATTTTAAGGATTCAATAATATGGTTGGACATAATCTAAGATCTAATTTGTATATAAAACAGACATGTTTTTGAGTTTGTGTATAACTCTTTGCAATATGTCATATAATAATTTCACTTTATTATATTTTTCACTTGGTCATTGAATATTTTAGAGATAGTTATTGTTATTCAGGAGTCTAAATATTGTTCATAAGAACATTGTGTAAAATGGAATGCCTCAGATAAACACTAGCACATAAGAGGTTTATGAAAAAAAGATAAAAATTAAATATATACACTTAAACATCATTTTTAATGCACTGAGAAAATGCTGTACTATGTATATACAGCATTTGAATTAATAAAACATTATATGTATCATGAATATCTTTATGTAAAACCAAAGCCTTTGATAACTGACCCTGCATACCTATGCCTATTATACCGCTGTGTATATGAAAATTAGTTACTCAAATCATTCTGGGTAGCACTGAGAATATCGGAGATCCTGGCTTTTTAGAAAGAAAATGAGCAGTCATAGTCAACAAACAAATTAAAAATGACAACAGTATTCTCTTTGCTTACTCTTTCTTACTTGGTTATGCTGGTTGAGGTATAGAAGGAAGTAGAAGAAACAAGTCCTTCTCCAAAGATGTTTATGTGCTCTAAAAGCTACTAAGAATTTAATTAAGTGCCACCTGCCTCATCTGCAGAAGCTTTTTTAAAACATCTTAAAAGATTGTTTACTTTTCATAGATACTTGGAGTCTCCTAGATCAACGCTTTAGAAAAGCCAAGAATGTTTCCCATATTCCCATTATTAGCTAGTTTCTGTTTGACTTCTAAAGACTTTGCAATTCCCAAGGCAGCCAGGGACCACCAAAAAAAAAAAAAAAAAAAAAAGATAGGAAGCAGAGGAATATCAGAAAAATAGCCTCAAAAAGATTTTTTTTAAGGTGAGAAGACAGTTCTTTAGAAGTATCTTTCTCCTTTTTTTTTTTTTTACTTTGAGAATATTTACCATAATTCCACCTCTTTGAATCTTTCCTTCCTCTTTATCTAACCCCTATTACATTGCTTCTTAGCCATGAGATAACGCCTACTCCACATGCTTAGCATTTGTGTCTACGTCAGGCCATGGAGTTAGACCTCTTTACCCACCCTCTTTGACACATGCCCTGCACAAACACAACCCACACCTTCAGACATCACACAGACAAGGAAGCTGAAGTCCAGAGAGAAAGAGGCTTTGCCCATTATACCAAAAGTCGATTTTGTCTTCTGGCCAAATGTGGGTTTTGGATATTCTGCATACATTGTTAACTAATGCCAACACAACACCAGGAAACAGTAAGTTCTATCAACAAAGATGTCTGTTTCTCTGGTGGCCACTCTATCTACCATTTCTTTTTAAGAGAATTTATAGTAATAATTCTTTTGTCTTTTGTGAAGACAAAAAAGAAAGGGATAAGGAAGACTGGCAATTCAAAAAGCATCTAATTATTTCAAAAAACAATAATCTCCCACTATGTATTTCTATTTCTGATTATTTTATTTCCTTTTTAAAATTCATCTTTAGGGGCGCCTGGGCGGCTCAGTGGGTTGACCATCCAACTTCAGCTCAGGTCATGATCTCACGGTTCCTGAGTTCAAGCCCATGCCATCCACAGCCCACTTATGAGCCTCTGTCCCCTCCCTCTGCCCCTCCCCAGCTCTAGCTTTTTTTTCTCTCTCTCAAAAATGAATAAATATTAAATATTTTTTTAAAAATCTAAAATTCATCTTTAATGAAAAAAACATGTACTATTCAGAATTTTTACCTAAAACAGTTCCTATATGAATCCTTTTATTTTCCTCCCAGAAATAGAACAATGGATTAAAATGAGGGAAAAAAACAAAGCAGATCACCAGTCTTAACTTTTATCTGCTGAATTTCTCTAAAACCACCAATTTAAAAACAGGTTAACTTGCATTTTTATTTCCTAGTTCTTTTGTATCTCTATAATGTTTTCCAGCACATTATACACTGTTGTACATATTAATTGTATTTTTAACTTAAATATATCTTTTTAAATTAGTAGTTTAAGCCTGTAGGCCATTCATTGTGATTAGTTATCCGCAGTAAGCAAAGGAGTCCTTGAAATCACTGTTACACCATGGGGAGAGAGATTTTTCAATAAGTAGAATTGATAAACTATGTGGCTGAGGACCTCTGCTGGCAGTTTTATGGCATTTTTTTTTAACCATGCTAATATGGACAGGAGAGAAGCTAAAGGTATCTACTTAATCTAAAGAATTCTTTTTTACTTAGAATCTTTCAACTGCCTTCCTAAAACTTTATTTATTGTTACTGCCACATTTTGAGCAATTTTAGTCTTTAATTTACAGAATAGTGCTTTATTTTTTGAAAAAAATGCATGAAAAGTAAGACTACTGGATGAAAATATTAATTTTACTATTAATGTTTCAAAGCAAATTAAACTTGTTAATAATGCCTTAATCTTTCCTTTACATGGTAGCTACATATAGATATGTATGTATATGAAGGTATAGATATAGACAGATATAGATACATGTTTGTGATACAGAACATGAAATTTAGTATCAAAAATGAATAAAATTTTAATAATATAATTACAATTACTATTTCTCTTTTTTCCAGGAACTAGACTTATTTCATGTGATATAGACCTAGATATCCTTGGAAGCCAAGTATTTATCTAAATTGTCCAGAGCAACCCTTTAAAGCTTGAAAATGCAATTGGACTGATGTCCCTTCACACCATTTCACCACTAATGTCACTTACTTGTGCATTAATTCTATTATTTGTAAACTCATAGATTATCATAACTGTAATAAACCTTAGAAGTCATGTATTCTAACCCTTTTATTTTACAAAGAAAAAAATCTGAGGTGAACAACAGCCTCTGTATATTCTTGCCAAGTCAGGGTAAGATGAACAAATAACCACAAAAGACATCTTCTAAGGAGAGATCTTCTCAGGAAAGAAAAGGGAAAGGGACAGAAGAATTGTAGCTTTGGGACACAATAACTCAGTCCTTCTGTGGATGCAGGAAGACCTAATCCAGGCCTCGTTTTGAGCAGTAGAGCTAATAGGAGAAAGTTTGCATCCATGGGTTGGGAACGATAATAATAATACTCATAACAAACATTATTAACCATGAATTTTGTGCCAGGCAGTCATGGTTCTAAGCACTTGACGTGGGATAGCTCAGTAATCATTGCAGCAATCCTGTGCAATGGATAAAATTGCTAGTATAATTGAGGAAAGTGAGGCACAGAGAGACTAAGTCGCTTCCCCAAGGTCACTCAGTCAAGGTTTGAATCCATTCAGTGTGGATCCAGAGCTTACGCTCTTAACCCCACGTTATGGGAAAACATAATAAGCCCCAAACTGATCCTAAAAGGCCCCCTCTGGAATTTTGTGGGGTGATGAATGACCATGAATCTGCCTGACCTTGAATCATAGTGACCTCCTGCTGTTCAATTCCATTAGATCTAAAATTCTGGAAATTTAAGAGCTGGAAAGGGCCCTAGAGAGCATGTAGTCTGATGGTCTTTACCTGGAAATCTTCTAAAAAAGGTATAGCCCATAGGACCGTAGATAAAATAATTTTGACTTAGTCCAACCTTCTGAATTCACATTTTGTATGAAGTTTGGTTTCATCTCTCTGTACCCAAAGCAAAGATGCTGACCCTATAAATGACAGTGCTCCCTGGCTGTCTTCACATGATGGCACATACAGAAAAATAAGAATACTGTACATCTCACAGACATAAAGAAAGGAGACTTCCAAGACCCCAGGTGACCAGGTCCAAGATCTCATCAAACTACCTAAACAACTGAAAGAATCCAACATCTCAAAATAAGATCAATACCCAATTCACAGCACATTAGTTGGGAAGAAGCCCTGGCTTAGAATCCCCTAATAGATGACAAAAAAGAAATTGGCTTAGGATACAAGTGCTTACATTTCCTTCCCACCCCCAAATCCACTTAAAATTTGAACAGTCTCACCTCTACCATGGGCTCTATCTCCGTTTCCATTTTATCCCTCACTCCCAGATCTCCAGTAATAGCTACATGTATTAGTTATTAATTGCTGCATAACACAGTAACTCAAACTTAGTGTCTTAAAGGAGTACTTCTAATCCCACAGTTTGCATGAGCTCTGGCTCATGGTATCTCACAAGCCTGCAATCAGAGCGCCAGCTGGGGCTGCAATTAAGAGGCTTGACTGAATCTGGAGGATCTGTTTCTATACTCAAGAAACTATCGGCAGGAGACTTCAGTTCCATACCACACAGGACTCGCGGTACAACCACATGCAACACGACTTCCCCCATGGCCAAGACAGGCTGCATAGACAGATGGAAAACCTCAGATGAATGAAAATTGTATCTTTCTGTCACCCAATCCCACTTCCACTGTATTTTGTTGTCGCACAGACCAACTCAGGTACCATATAGGATGGAACGGCACGAGAGCATGAGTAGCATGAGAGGAGGTTCCTGGGTGCCATGTCAGAGGCTAGTTACCACACCAGTGTCTATTGAGTGTCTTAGTTTGTTACAAGCACTTTAACTTACAACATATTATCTCATTTGATTTTTACAACAACAACTTCAAGGAGATATCTCCTTAGAAGGTAAGATGGACTAGGTAGTTATCTGTTATTCTCACCCTGACTTGGCAACAAGAGGCAAAAGTTGTTGTTCACCTCCACAGGTCTCAGATTTTTTCTTCTCCTTCACAACAACGTTCTCACAACTCTGATATCCTCATTTTACAGCTGAGGAGACTACGAACAAGGGAAGTTAATTGCCCAAGGTCACGCAGATAATAAATGGCAGAAAATGAAGTCAAAACAAGGCCTGTCTCTGAAGATTCACGTGCTCATTAACATATTCACACCACACCTGACCTTCTTGAATCTCAATTTGGCTAGACCCCATTTCTCATGTATGAACTGCATCTCAATTTCCTTTCATTTCCAATTGCTGCCAATTCCACAATAATTACTTAGATCAATAGCACTTCCTCAGACCATACTTATTTCCATCTTTTCAATAATCCTGTGAGGTAATATGATGCATTATATATTAAAATAAAATTGTAACTTTACTAACAGCTATTAATAAAATACATATCAAAGAGAAAAGTGTAAGCATATTGCAGAACAAATTGTATGTATGTAATTGTTTCAGCTGTAGAAATTAACAAGTATAGTCCACTACCAGTGAACACAGGCTGAAGTTTCAGGGAAGGGGGAGAATGAAGCGGAGATGCCATTGATTTGATTTCTGCTCATTTGGCGGATCTACAACAAGCTGCAGGGGGAGAGTGGGCCTGTCAAACATCAGCCGGCCATGCAGCTTTTTTCACTTCGAAAAAACAAGAGTCATGACGCCTGGGTGGCTCAGTTGGTTGAGCATCTGACTTCTGCTCAGTCATGATCTTCCAGTTCATGACTTTGCGTCCCTCATGGGGCTTTCTGTGTCAGCACAGAGCCCACTTCAGATCCTCTGCCCCCCTCTCTCTGTCCTTCCCCTGTTTGCGCTCTCTTCCAAAAATAAATAAAAAACATTAAAAATTTTTTTAAAAATTTAAAGCAAGAGTCAAATGTCTCACTTCCTGACTCCTCTGTTCATCAACTACACTGAGTCATTCTTACTGAACTGAACTGGTGGGTATTTATTAAAAGAATCCCAACACCAACATATCCAGGTATTAACTTCCCAGGGTATCAATGGATCAATATGATATGTGGCAGCTAGATAAGTCTAATCAAGTTTCCTAGCTGCCTATAAAAGACCTTAAAAGTGCTTCTTGAGGTGTATCAAATCTGAAATTAGCCCTTGTGGTCCATCTGAATAAGCAGTGGTTAAAATGTGTTGGAAAGATAGTCTATGCATATGTGTATGTGCATGTGTATGTGAGTTTGTGTTTGCATGGATGTTGTTCTAGGAATATTAGTCAAAAATCACACTTCTGGGCCCATTTGTACATTGTTCTAAGTCTTTCTCTCAAAGGTCATGCATTTGTAGATATGCCTTTCTCATTTTGTTTGGATGGCAGGACACAGTCACAGTCATAATCTTCCCTAACTTACAAAAACAAACTGAGGCTTGGAGAAAAGTCGTGAAACATATAGAAGACCCAAGACTGAAACTCAGGTCTCTCTCTTCTAAATCTGATTCTCCCTCTACCACACCGTATACCAGAGAATCATAATCATAAAAAGCTACTGGAGGGAAGAAGAACTGATGATAGCAAAATAAGGAATACTGCCTTTTAAATGGTCATGAGACACTACACACAGCCCTTTCATATACATTATTTCATTATCATCTCATTTAATAAAAAGTGAGTGGAAAAAGGGTAGCAAGTTATTAGTGGGTAAAAGGAAATAAGAAATCTTTCTCCCTCCTTCTCTCCTGTAGTGGTACTGTTTTCTATAGTTTGGCTATGGTAACAAGCGTTTTCCTGAAACCTTCAGTAGAGCTTCAGCTCATGGTGAAGAGTTGAAAAGTAGGGCCAAAACTAAACATCCATTACTCTGTGACTCTGCCAGTGGCATTCTAAGACTCCAAGGAAGAGATCATAGCATAATTTAGAGGAAGTTTATTCTTTATTACAATAATTTCTTTAAAAGCACCATTATATAGTCAGGCTTCTTTATCCTGAGACACCTAATTTTATCTTACAAAAGACTAGAGAAACTTAATAACAAAATTCAGCTCTAGGAAAAATTATTTTGAGTAGAAATAGTAAATATCATAGAGGATTCTGTCAGATGTTCCTAAAACAGTGACATAAAGCAATCTACTGGGAATGAAATTTACAAGAATGAACACTTTAAGGATGAAATTTACTATTGTATTTTTTGAATTCTAAGACTTTTTTAACATTAGTTAAACTATAATGCATAATACTATTGATGCTATTGTTTTTCTGAAGTAGTTTGTTACTAAGCAAATGATATGCCTTATAATCCATAGCAAAGTAAAAGAAAGGAAAACTGGCACCAACAGATGAACCTAATAAATGTTTCAGAAATGTGTGTCTAAAGAGACTCAGAGAAATAAAATTCTTCAAAATAACAGGGGTCATGACTAAATAAACTATAATATAATAATTTGTACTATCCTCTATTTGAAGGAAAATATGTTGCCAGAGGGAAGTGTCCGACCAAAATCTTAAAATGTAGAGTCAAAGAAGACGGATGTGTAAGTTCACCTCCGAAGGATGGCTCCCATCATGCGGCAGGTGCAACCCATGTCATTAGAACAGCAGGCTAATGGCCTCAGATAAGACCTCTTGTTCTGGTTCCAAAATGCAATAGTCAGAAATGTTTCAATTGCTAGTGAAAAAAAATCAACTCAAGGATACTTAAGTAGGAAAGAGAACTTGGTGGAACTGGTCTCAGGCTCTTCAGGAATTCAAATACTATCATCTGTTCTTCCTTGTTCCCTGCTTTTGTCTCCCCAACATCCAATCTCCCAGCTCTACTTTTCTTCATGCATCTCCTTCATTACTACTCTGAGGCAGAGGACTGACAGCCATACTCAACATGAGGCAAGAGGAAAAGGAAAGCTCTTTTCTCTCAGGCACTTTATATTCTAGGCTTGGGCCATTCTAGGCTCATTTTTCAGTCAAATACTACAGCTGAGGGAATGGGGTATTACAGTAGTCTCACTCTACATGCCTATCCACAAGGCTTGCTAGAAGGACTTGGTTATTAGCAGGTCCTAAAGAGCTACGTGGAATGAGTAAGAGCAATTCCCAAAGGAAAAGATGACAAAGAAAACATGAAATCTCCAACACATACATTCATCACACAAGTTTTACATCACTTTATGTAAAGTTTTGTTTTCCACATAGACTTTCCTGTGAGGGTAACAATGCAATACCACCTACAGAGGTATTTCCATCCATTTGCAATTATTGTTCTCAGCATGTGGTTTACATTTCAGATTCTTAACTGTCAGATGAATCTGAGTCAGTCCTTTGAACACAGCCAATCAATAACTAAACAAGCTGCCATTCTAAAAGATGACTTTGGGTAAATAAGAAAAATGTCCTCCTCAAGACACTTAATCACCGTGTACAAAAATTGGTCATAGTCACATAATGTCCACTGATGTAAACAGTGCTCCATGGTTGGTTGTATATTCCAAAATTTGCACAAACAAGAACTGTGGCCCTGACCAGAAACTAGAACACTCATGCCCTAACACAGTTGCTCTGTAAGCAGCTGAGTACTCTAACCTGATATTTGCACTTCTTGACTTCAACAGGGTTCATAAACATCAGCAACAGTTATTAAGTACCGACTTTGTGCATGTGGCCAAAGGACAGAGAATCTTTGCTCTATATCAAATTTTCTGGGGCGCCTGGGTGGCTCGGTTCATTAAGTGTCCAACTTTGGCTCAGGTCATGATCTCATGGTTCGTAGGTTCAGGACCCATGATGGGTTCTGTGCTGACAGCTCAGAGCCTGGAGTCTGCTTTGGATTCTGTGTCTCCCCCTCTGTTTTCCCCTTCCCCACTCATGCTCTTTCTCTCAAAAATAAATAGATGTTAAAAAATTTTTAAATAAATCAAATTATCTCCTTCTGCTTTAAAAATAAAACAAGAAAAGGAGATCTTCAAATTCTCTGAAGAAATAGAGCAACCTTAGGAACGTTTAAAAAGAGCCAAATTGTAAAGCCCACCAGTGTTAAAATATTTTTACCACTGTCTTAAATTTTCTATAATTGGTTACACTGTATTCTCTCCAAGAGACCTTTATAATGCTTTTTAATTATGAGCACTGTACATTAATTCATGTAATAAAATAATCATATTAGTAGGAGCTAGCACAGAAATTTTCATATTTCACTGAATCCTATGTTTTGGAAAAGTATCTTGGCAGCTTCCTAAAATAGGGGATGTGTGAGTAAGTCTTTACTTCTGCAGGCCTTCTTCTAGAGGTCATCTTGTGATTTTATCAGTTTAATGTTTTGACAATTTATTTGAATAAAGGACTCTACTGATTTCAGAAGTTTGAAAATCACTGATTTTATTTATATTGTAAGTTATCTCTTGGCATAAACATGCTAGATATACGTTACATCCCAAGGACAAGTGGAAAGGATCATAGGATAGGCCATTAAAACAGAAGAAAACCCAAGGAAAATGTAAAATTCTTCAACTCTGTGAATAAAAGGAGTGCTAGGCAATAGTGGAGCTCAGATTCCCAAGTGCTTATGGAAAATAGAGATAAAAAATGAAGAGACAATTATAATGATATGAGTTGGTGAAGAGGTTTCCCTTCCCAAACACAAGATTTAGTGTTTTTTGTATTCTGGAGCTGGCCCTGCAAAAACAAGTCCGCAGCACCCCCAAGAGAAGCTACATTCAGCGTTTCCTGATTGTGAATATACTCAGGTCTCTCAAATCAAACAAATAAACCAAATTTTTCTGGACCCGATGTCCTACTTAGATAGACAATATTCTATCCTTCTTTCCTCCCCAAAGACAGTCTTCCTAAAGACTTCCCAAAGGCTTCCCAAGATTATTCTATAGTAATTGTCTCCACTTTCAGACCTCCAATTCATCCTTCAACCCACTCCATTGTGCCTTCTGCCTCTGCCATACCTTTGAAATAATAGCCATTAATTTAATGACATTTTTATCCATAATCCCAATGGGAATTATTCAGTTTTGCATCATTAGACTTCTGAGATGCCTTGGACAAATGGATTGCTATCATCTACTTGACACTCTACTCCCTTGCTTTTTGTGTTACGGAAGGATGGATGAAGAGGAACAGAAAGCTTTTAAAACAAAATCAATGAAGCAGCACCTGGGTCACACAGTTGGTTAAGTGTCTGATCATGATCTCATTGATCGTGGGTTTGAGCCCCACATCAGGCTCTGCACTGAGTGTGGAGGCTGCTTGGGATTCTCTCTCTCCCTCTCCCTCTGCCTCTCCCCTGTTCTCTCTCTCACTGTCTCTCAAAAATAAATAAAATAAACACTTAAAAAATAAAAATAAAGCAAAAACAATGTATATAAAAACTCCAAGGCACAAGGGAAGTAGTTCAAAGAAATAAAGTGCAGCCATTTTGACTGGAATATGGACAGTGAGGATAAGCACACCAGAGGAAATGGAAAGATGGGTAGAAACTAAGTCATGAAGGCCATTTGTAAGATTTTAGATTTCATCCTAAGAAGAAAGGATGAATATGAGGAGGGATATAATCTAATTTTCTTTTCTTTCTTTCTTTCTTTTTAAAAATTATTTATTGTTTGATTTACATCCAAGTTAGTTAGCATACGGTGCAACAATGATTTCAGGAGTAGATTCCTTAATGCCCCTTACTCATTTAGACTATTCCCCTCCCACAACCCCTCCAGCAGCCCTCTGTTTGTTCTCTATATTTAAGAGTCTTTTATGTTTGTCCCCCACCCTGTTTTTATATATTGCTTCCCTTCCCTTGTGTTCATCTGTTTGGTATCTTAAAGTCCTCATATGAGTGAAGTCATATGATATTTGTCTTTCTCTGACTGACTAATTTCACATAGCATAATACCCTCTAGTTCCATCCACATAGTTGCAAATGGCAAGATTTCATTCTTTTTCATTGCCAAGTAATACTCCATTGTGTACATATACCACATCTTCTTTATTCAGTCATCCATCGATGGACATTTGGGCTCTTTTCATACTTAGGCTATTGTGGATAGCACTGCTATAAACATTGGGGTGCATGTGCCCCTTTGAAACAGCACACCTGTATCCCTTGGATAAATAACTAAAGTGCAAATGCTGGATCGTAGGGTAATTCTATTTTTAATTTTTTGAGGAATCTCCATACGGTTTTCCAGAGTGGCTGCACCAGTTTGCATTCCCACCAGCAGTGCAAAAGAGATCCTCTTTCTCCACATCCTCACCAACATCCGTTGTTTCCTGAGTTGTTAATGTTAGCCATTCTGACAGGTGTGAGGTGGGATCTCATTGTGGTTTTGATTTGAATTTCCCTGATGATGAGTGATGTGGAGCATTTTTTCATGTGTCAGTTGGCCATCTGGATGTCTTCTTTGGAGAAGTGTCTATTCATATCTTTTGCCCATTTCTTCACTGGATTATTTGTTTTTTGGGTGCTGAGTTTGATAAGTTCTTTATAGATTTTGGATACTAACCCTTCATCTGGTATGTCATTTGCAAATATCTTCTCCTGTTCTGTCAGTTGCCTTTTAGTTTTGCTGATTGTTTCCTTCACTGTGCAGAAGCCCTTTATTTTGATGAGGTCCCAATAGTTCATTTTTGCTTTTGTTTCCCTTGCCCCTGGAGACGTGTTGAGTAAGAAGTTGCTGTGGCCAAGATCAAAGAGTTTTTGCTTGCTTTCTCCTCAAGGATTTTGATGGCTTCCTGTCTTACATTTAGGTCTTTCATCCATTCTGAGTTTATTTTTTGTATGGTGTAAGAAAGTGGTCCATGTTCTTTTTTTTTTTTTTTTTTTGCATTATTCTGTCTAGTTTTCCTATTACCACTTGCTGAAGAGACTCTTTATCCCATTGGATATTCTTTCCTGCTTTGTCAAAGATTAGTAGGCCATACATTTGTGGGTCCACTTCTGGTTTTCTATTCTGTTGCATTGATCTGAGAGTCTGTTTTTGTGCCAGTACCATACTGTCTTGATGACTACAGCTTTGTAATACAGTTTGAAGTCCAGGATTGTGATGCCTCCAGCTTTGGTTTTCTTTTTCAAAATTGCTTTGGCTATTCAGGTCTTTTGTGGTTCCATACAAATTTTAGGATTGTTTGTTCTAGCTCTGTGAAGAATGCTGGTATTATTTTGACAGGGATTACATTGAATATGCAGATTGCCGTGGGTAGTTTTGACATATTAACAATATTTGTTCTTCCTATCCAGGAGCATGGGATATTTTTTCCATTTTTTTGTGTCTTCTTCAATTTCTTTCGCAAGCTTTCTATAGTTTTCAGTGTATAGATTTTTTACCTCTTTGGTTAGGTTTATTCCTAGGTATTTAATGGTCTTTGGTGCAATTGTAAATGGGATCGATTCCTTGATTTCTCTTTCTGTTGCTTCAATATTGGTGTATAGGAATGCAACTGATTTCTGTGCATTGATTTTATATCCTGCAATTCTGCTGAATTCATGCATCAGTTCTAGCAGTTTTTTGATGGAACCTGTTGGATTTTCCATATAGAGTATCGTGTCATCTGCAAGGAGTGAAAGTTTGACTTCCTCCTGGCTGATTTGGATGCCTTTATTCCTTTGTGTTGTCTGATTGCTGAGGCTAAGAATTCCAATACTATGTTGAATAAGAGTGGTGAGCATGGACATCCCTGTCGTGTTCATGACCTTAGAGGGAAAGCATTCAGTTTTTCCCCATTGAGGGTGATATTAGCAGTGGGTCTTTCATATGACTTTTATGATCCTGAGATATGATCCTTCTATCCCCACTTTCTTGAGGGTTTTTATCAAGAAAGGATGCTGTATTTTGTCAAATGCTTTCTCTGCATCTATTGAGAGGATCATGTGGTTCTTGTCATTTCTTTTATTGTTGTGATGTATCACATAGATTGTTTTGCAGATACTGAACCAGCCCTGCACTAGGTATAAATCCCACTTGGTCGTGGTGAATAATTCTTTTAATGTATTGTTGGATCTGGTTGGCTAATTTCTTGTTGAGGATTTTTGCATCCATGTTCATCAGGGAAATTGGTCTATAGTTCTCCTTCTTAGTGGGGTCTATGTCTGCTTTTGTAATCAAAGTAATGCTGGCTTCATAGAAAGGGTTTGGAAGTTTTCCTTTCATTTCTATTTTTTTTTAGAATAGCTTCAGGAGAATAGGTGTGAACTCTTCTTTAAATGTTTGGTAGATAGGGCACCTGGATGGTTCAGTCAGTTGAGCATCCGACTTCAGCTAAGATCATGATCTTACAGTTTATGAGTTCAAGCCTCGTGTCAGGCTCTGTGCTGACAGCTTGGAGCCTGGGCTTGCTTCAGATTCTGAGTTTGCCTCTCTCTCTGTCCCTCCCCCAGTCACACTCTGTCTCTCTGTCTCAAAAATAAATAAACATTTAAAAAATTAATGTTTGGTAGAATTCTTGTGGAAAGCCATTTGGCCCTGGACTCTTGTTTTTTGGAAAATTTTTTATTACTATTTTGATTTATTTACTGATTATGGGTCTATTCAAATTTTCTATTTCTTCCTGTTTCAGTTTTGGTAGTTTGTATGATTCTAGGAATTGTCCATTTCTTCCATATTGCCCATTTTATTGGAGTGTAATTGCTCATAATATTCTCTTATTATTGTTTATATTTCTGCACTGTTGGTTGTGTTCTCTCCTCTTTCATCCTTGATTTTATTTATTTGGGTGCTTTCCTTAGTCTTTTTGATCAAACTGGCTAGGGGTTTATCAATTTTGTTAATTCTTTCAAAGAACCAGGTCGTGATTTCATTGATCTGTTCTACTGGTTTTTTTGGTTTCAATAGCATTGATTTCTGATCTAATCTTTATTATTTCCTGTCTTCTGCTGGTTTGGGGTTTTATTTGCTGTTCTTTTTCCAGCTCTTTGAGGTGTAAGGTTAGGTTGTGTATCTGAGAACTTTCTTCCTTTTTTAGGAAGGCCTGGATTACTACATACTTCCCTCTTATTACCACTTTGGCTGCATCCCAAAGGTTTTGGGCTGTAGTGTTATCATTTTCATTGGTTTCCATGCACTTTTTAATTTCCTCTTTAATTTCTTGGTTAGACCATTCATTCTTTAACAGGATATTCTTTAGTCTCCAAGTATTGTCATCTTTCCAAATTTTTTCTTGTGGTTGATTTCTTGTGTTGTGGTCTGAAAATATGCACGGTATGATCTTGATCTTTTTGTGCTTGTTGAGGGCTGGATTTGTGTCCCAGTATGTGGTCTATTCTGGAGAATGTTCCATGTGCACTCAAAAAGAATGTGTATTCTGTTCCTTTTAGGATGAAATGTTCTGAATATATCTGCTAAGTCCATCTGGTCCAGCGTGTCATTCAAAAGCCATTGCTTCCTTATTGATTTTCTGTTTAGATGATCTATCCATTGCCATAAGTGGGCGTTGAAGTACCTACTAGTAAGGTATTATTATCAAGGAGTTTCTTTATGTTTGTGGTTAATTGATTTATATATTTGGGTGCTCTCACATTTGGAGCATAAATGTTTATAATTGTTAGATCTTCTTGGTGGATAGACCCCTTAATTATCATATAATGCCCTACTTCATCTCTTATTACAGTCTTTATTTTAAAATCTAGATTGTCTGATATAAGTATGGCTACTCCAGCTTTCTTTTGGTGACCATTAGCATGATAGATGGTTCTCCAAAGCCTTATTTTCAATCTGAAGGTGACTTTGGATCTAAAGTGGGTCTCTTGTAAACAGCATACAGATGGATCTTGTTTTCTTATCCATTCTGTCACCCTATGTCTTTTGATTGAAGTGTTTAGACTATTAACATTCAGAATGAGTACTGAAAGATATGAATTTATTGCCATTATGTTACCTGGAGAGTTGGAGTTTTTGGTGGTTGTCTCTGGTCCTTTTTAGTCTTTGTTGTTTTTGGTCTTTTTTTTTCATATTTTCTCCACTCAGAGAGCCCCCTTAAAATTTCTTGTAGGGCTGGTTTAGTGGTCACAAACTCCTTTAATTGTTGTCTGGGAAACTTTTTATCTCCCTTCTATTTTCAATTACAACCTTGCTGGATAAAGAATTCTTGGCTGCATATTTTTCCAATTCAGTACATTGAATATACCCTGCCACTCCTTTCTGGCCTGCCAAGTTTCTGTGGATAGGTCTGCTGCAAACCTTATCTGTCTTCCCTTGTAGGTTAAGGACTTTTTTTCCCTTACTGCTTTCACGATTCTTTCCTTGCCTGTGTATTTTGTGAATTTGACTATGATTGTTTTGTTGATGGTCAGTTTTTGTTGAATCGAATGGGAGTCCTCTGTGCTTCCTGGATTTTGATGTCTGTATCTTTCCCCAGATTAGGAAAGTTTTCTGCTAAGATTTGCTCACATAACACTTCTACCCCTTTTTCTCTCTCTTCATCTTCTGGGACCCCTATGATTCTGATGTTATCACTAAGTTCTCTAATTTTTACTTCATGTTCTTTTGCCTTAGTGTCCCTCTTTGTTTCTGCTTCATTATTGTCCATAAGTTTGTCCTCTATATCACTGATTTGCTGCTTTGCCTCATTCCTCCTTGCTACTGTGGCATCCATTCAAGATGCAGCTCAGTTATAGCATTTTTTTATTTCATCCTGACTAGCTTTTACTTCTTTTAACTCTGCAGAAAGGGATTCTAATCTATTTTCAACCCCAGCTAGCCTTCTAATATCATGATTCTAAATTCTAATTCAGACATCTTGCTTGTATTTGTATTGATTAAGTCCCTGGCTGTCATTTCTTCCTGTTCTTTCTTTTGGGGTGAATTCCTTCACTTCATCATTTTGGAGGAAGACCAGGAATTAATAAAGTGAAAAAATTAAAATTAAAAAATTAAAAATAATACAAAGAAATCAAATAAAGGATGCCAGATCCTAGGTGTGTTTTGGTCTGGTTGTTGAAAGAAGTTTTATAGTTTAGAGAAAAAGGGAAAGATAAGAAAAGAAAAAGGAAAGGAAAAAGAAAAAGAAAAAAATGGAAAAAATGAAAGAAAAAAATGGAAAAAATGAAATAAAAGGAAAACGTTTGAAAATTTGGAAAAAAGAATACAATAAAATAGAATAAAATGAAATGCTGAAAGTAAAATAGAATTTTTAAAAAAAATTATAAAAAAGTAAAAAAAAAATAGAAAGAAATTAAAGAAAAATATTTTTAATAGATTTTTTTCTCTTTCTGTATTCAAGAATAAGAAAAGAAAAGAAAAAGAAAAAAAATGAATAACAGGACCAGTGAACAGAATGAAGTACTGTTGAAATTACATCTGGTTTCCTGTAGAAGTCAAGCTATGAAGCACTTTATAGTCTGTAAACTAAGCAGGCTGAGAGACTTGTGTTTTTCAAGAGTACTGTTGGCTTAGTTGGGTGGGGTTTAGTGCTATGGCTCCATTCTCCACTAGATGCTTTGCTTACTGGGGTGGACTGCTGTGGCACGTGTAGGCATGTATGCACATGAGTGGGAGGGGTGAAAATGGCGTCATCCAGCAACCTAGTCTTTAGTATCAGAACTCTGTACTCTCCACAACTGGCAATCAAACACCCCTCCTTTGTCTCCGGCTTCCGTCCACTCCCTGCTTCTACACTGTCTGTGACCAAGCTATCAGGCTGCCAGGTGACACCTCCCTCTTGAGTTTTATCTCAAATGGGGTTTTGTATGCCAACCCCTCACTTCTGAGGGACTGCAGCTTTGACCTGCTCAGACCCTCTGGGGAAAGGTCTCACTGAGCAATGGCCAGGTGCCAGCCCACCCCCAGGAACGTTCATGAGACTGCGCTGCTGCCAATGCCCAGAGACTGTGGCTGGGTGCCAGCCTGCCCCAGAAAAGGTTCAAGTGATCTTGTAGCAACAGCATTTCCAGGTTTATGGAAAATCACAAAACACATCTGGCACCAGGCTTCATCCTTACCATCCTTGTTCTAACACCAGTGAATGTGGTTGTTCTCCAGGGTCCACTGGGACCTTTCCCTGTGGGGAAGTCTCACAGCCTTTATCAAATGCCCTCCCAGCAGGGTAACCACCTCTCCTCATGTGGCTGGTGGACCCCTCACACTTTGCTCTCTGATACTAGGGATTTGCCCTTCCCACCAGAGAACTGCCAGGTATGGAACTTCAGAGTTTCAGACTCTGCACTTCCCCTGTTTATAGAGTCTTAATGGAATTTAAACCCTCTCCTTTCTCCTTTCTCCCTTTTTTTGTTCAGTCCCTGACACTGTTTCCACTTTTCCACTGTCTCTCCAACTACTTTTGGGGGAGAGAGTTGCTTTTCCCATACTCTCCCCCCATCTCCGTCCTCTCTCCACAAGCAAAAATAGCTCCCTGCCCTCCGTGGCTTCTCTCTCCCCCAGTTTACCTCTCCATGCTGCATACCTACTGAGTTCTGTGGTTCAAGTTGCACAGATTGTTGTGTTAATCCTTAAATCAGTTTTCTAAGTATGCAGGATGGTCTAGTGTTGATCTGGCTGCATTTCAGTGATGAGAGATGTAAAATAAACGTCCATGCTGCTCTGCCATCTTGGCCTCTCCCCTAATCTAATTTGTTTTTTAAAGCCCACCCTGGCTATCTCACACACAAAAAAAAAAACATTGGTGGAGTAGATTGTGTGGACAGGCTACATAGGAGGCTATTGTAATAGTTCAAGTAAAAGATGATAATGGTTTAAAGTGGGCTGATGGTGGAGGAGATGAAGAAAAATAGCTGGATGCCACATTATCTGTTGTGTTTGTTTGTTTTTCTGACTTTTCTGGCCACTTTTTTGTCCATGTAATTCCCAATTTACTACTCCTAAAATATCTATGTGACCCAAGGTTAATTTTTTCTACGTTTGAATCTACCTTTTTCATTTCATTCCTCACCATTGTTTCTAAAATAGACACATGCTTAATATCACCTATACAGATTTCAAAATAAAAATGTATTCAGAACTTGCTTCTTCTAGCATTTGACATGTGTGTTGGACTGAGAATATGCTTCTCAGATGTGACTACAGGGAGTCTAACTCCCTCACATCATTGAGGCCCCCAGCTGCTGCACCCTGAAACTGTCACATTAATATTGAGGTCATGTTGGATGTCAGGCATTTCTCTAATTAATTAATTTCTTCTACATTTAACCTTATCTTGTCATCTGTTTCTTATCTGAGCCAAACGAGCCCTGCAGTACTGCAAGTAAACCAAGGTAAAGGCAGTAAGATCAAGATTTGGACTGGTTGCCATGGCAATTGAATAGGATGCCTCCTGGTTAGTGGGCAGACGCAGATTTCCCTTAACACAGGTAGCAGCACAAGTGTTAAAATTTCCACAATAGTAAGCTAGGAAAATGTCTCAGTGGAGTGTGCTATGGCATGTGCAATGATGGCAAATTAGCAATGACTGGGATTGTTTTTCAAAGACCTAGTTGTTAGTCTTAGAGTCCCAGGGATATTTGAATGCTCAGCCAATGCACGTGTGTTATATAAAAGTCATATTCCTGGTGCAGAAATGTGGAACCCTTAAACATGAGATAGGATGGTCTGAACAGATGCCTCTGAGGCTGTTGACTCTGCAAGCCCTGAAGCTTATGGATTTACATAACAGGTTCACTCTTCCCTATCAGGGCTATCACTTCTGCTTTTCTGGGAGATGCTGTAGAGGCTTCCTCCTCACTATGCATTTTGTGTTCCCCTCAGGAATTTCCTATTTGACCTATCAGGCTGATAATAACCAGGCGTTAAACTCAACAGAACCTGACTGAAAACATAATGGATCTGATAAGAGAGGAGAATAATGATATACCTCAAGAGTTGCAAGAGTTAGTCAGCAATGAACAGCAAAAGCTAATGGAGAACTTTTAGGATTGAATTTTGGAAGTACTTGATCAAGCCAGGAAGGAAAAGAAGACTGGGAAACCAAGAATTCATTGATTTGGGGACATTTTCTTGGGACATGAGATTTAGCACCTTAGCAACCTCCAGGGACTGACTAATTCACTCTCAGATGGCTCTTAGAGGACTGGGAAAAAAAATTATAGCCATTGTCAACAAAGCTGAAATGTCTGATTTGTCTTAGCAGAAAATACATAAATGAATAGAGACTAGAAGAGGAATACTATGTGAGGCCAGAACTCACTGAGTCTTTACGTATATATAAAGACATATATATATATATATATATATATATATATATATATATATATACACACACACACACACACACACACACACATTTATTTATTTATTTCTTATTTATTTATTTATTTATTTATTTATGTTCAGAGGAGAGAACCAGCAGGGGAGGGACAGAGACACAGGAGGACAGGGGATCTGAAGCCAGCTCTGTGCTGACCTCAGAAAGCCTGATGCAGGGCTCAAACTCATGAACCATGAGATCACAGCCTAAGCCAAAGTCGGACGTTTAACTGACTGAGCCACCCAGGTGCCCCTTGTAAATATATATCTTCAGAGATGATGGGATCATGATGTAATTGAGGTATGGTTGTGTAATTTTCAGGCAGCTATAATTATTATGAGGACCAGCAAAGTCAGAGCGGCAGTCAAGGTCTCTGGACCTTCAAGGTGTTGAGACAGTTTTAGAGAACTGGGTGTCCCAACTAGCAAAATTGACAGCCAACCAAGGTGCTGTTTAACCTATAACCTGGGACCAGGGGGAGCAAGAGTGGAGAAGCAAGATATTACACTGAAGGTGATCGCTCCAATAAAGATGTACAATTCTTTGCTTAGTTCCTGGACCTGAGCTGATTTGTAGGTTATTGGAACCCATGGGCCTGAAAAGACAGCCAGAACCCTATAAAGATAGTCCTTCATTATATACCATGATGATTCCCCCAGTCCTTTCCCCAATGTGACATACAGCTATTAACTTGGATGAATGTACACTGGAAAAAAAATTAATTTATTGTTGATTTAGGAGAAGAAAGTAGGCTGTCAAGAAGGGCAGAAGGGTTAAGGAAGGTCTTAAGGGGAAAGTAGGCTGAATCAATAAGACTAATTCCCATCTACTACTTCTCATTTTAAAAAGCTATAAATCAAGTTATACAAAGTATGCTCTATGACTGTGGTGGAATTCAATATGAATTCAATAACAGAAATATATCTGGAAAATCTCTAATTATTTTGAATTTAAATAGCATAGTTCTAAGTAACCCCTGGGTCAAAAAACATTCAAAGCGGAAATAATAAAGTGTTTTGAAATAATGAAAATAAAAATACAAGATGTCAAAATTGATGACATATAGCTATGGCCTATCAAAATACTCTTTGCCCCAGTCCATTATAACTCTATTTATGTTTATTCTTTTAATGTCTAAAACATAAGCTGTATGAAGGCAACAACTTCATCTTTTTCTCCTTTGTATCCTGTTTCTAGCATAATGCTCAGGCCCAAGTAAAGAAATATATATGAGTATATCAATCCCACCAACTCAGAAGTAATCACTACAAAAATTTAATGTATATCCTTCCAGAATTTTCTAGGCATATATATATATATAATTACTTATCTATTTTATAATAATGGAATGAAACTATCCACATCAATTTGTAGACTATCTTTCCCCAATTAACAATATTTTGGGAAGTTATTTAAGTGTGAATAAATAGATATATGTCAGTTATTAGTGGCTGTAAAGTATTATATCATATAGATTTATCCTGCTTTATTTAACTGATATCTGCCAATGAACATTTAGGTATTTTCTGATTTTCTGTACTAAATAAAATGCAGTAAATGACATACACATACACACACATCATACTTATGTATCTTTTAAGGATAAATTTCTATGGGTAAAATGGCTGGCCTAAACAATATTCACATGTAAATTATATAAAATGATAAATTCTAGAAATACTGTACAAATTTCACAGCATACCAAATGAGGTATAACATTAAAAAAAATTTTTAAGCTATTTTGGAGCCTTGATTTTGAAGTCAAGTGTATATTAATGCTTGTATGTATATAATATTTATGATTTGTATCTTTTACTTAACTGTTAAAATGACAATATTTTTATCTTGCTTCTTAGTAGTCCATTAACAAAATATTGATAGTAAGTGAGCATTTTATGATATGTCTAATATTTATAAACTAGCTGTTGTTATTTACAAACTGTTGAAGAATGAAACTGCAGTACCAATAATGGCTAATTGTTGAGTTGAATGAACTTGATCAAGCACTAATATTGCAAATGCCTTGAAACCTGAGCAGACTACTTGATACAAAAATATTTACTCAAGGAAGGCGAAGCTCATCTTTCTCTTATCCTACGAGATATTTCATAGCTACTGGGAATGAGATTCCAACTTTAATATAACTTTATTCCAAAACAGTGTTTATTTCTAAACACTAAATTTCTCCCCTGACAAGGTACAGATAATAGCACTTACAAAATGGCTGCCTGGCAAAAAAAAAAAAAAAAAAGTGATGTGATGTCTGTCAGATAATTACTAGATGCCCCACACTAGGTCCAGGCAATTTATACTACTATAATCTTCCTAATCTCAACATGACACAATTAGAATATTATTAATAAAGGAAATGGAGTAACAAAAATTTAGTCATTAGTAGTGACAGTAGCAGAGAAAATTGATAGATTTCCCACATCATACTTCAACTATCAAATAACTGGCTCCTGAATAGCAAAATGAAATGGATCATGTCCTTAACTAGTTAGTGATTCTTATTTGTGACAAGATTTAAATATATCTCAGGACTCTATATCTCAGATTTGAAGAATATAGATGGTATCAGTCCTATATCCCCAAGGGATTTCAAGACCACTTAAAGCAGAATTTGCAAATAAAGTGCCTGAGAAATGTTTTGCTCCCTCATCCCAGATTCATGTAAAGTCAAACAGACCTCTTGGCTAATCTGTCATCTCCAGCCTAAATAAATAAATAAATAAATAAATCCAAGAGGAAAGGGGAGGTAAAGATTAGAAGAGATTAGGAGAAGGAAGGTTGACAGGAGACAAAGGGCCTGGGTGTTGCCCTGCCCAAAAAGATTGCCTTCCCACATGAGATAACCCAGAAGAGAGTCAACCTTCTAAGAGCTGAAAGAGGAACTATCAACAGTCAGCGAGAAAATGTGTTCACTAGCATCAAGGAAATGTAGGTGCAGAATCTCCAACAATGGAAGAAGGAAGGTGTGGTGTTCTCCAAAGAACACACAAAAACACTTTTGCCTACACATGTGACATGGCTAGAGGAAAGCGACAAAGATCGATGCCTGACAAGTAGTGACAATAAATAGATCTGCCCTCCCCACACCTCTTTCAAGTCTAGAGGAGGAGCGAGAGGCAGCCTCAAGAGTGAGAAAGGAGAAGCACTCTCAGAAGAAGAAGAAGAAAAAAAAAAAAAAAGTTAACTAGCGTCCTCCTTCCACAGCTGGTGGCGAAATCTAAGGAAGGGGAGAATCTTTAACTTCAATGAACTTGAAAATTCTATTTCATGAAAATAAATATTTGAATGACCTAAGATTGTCCGTGGAAATAAGAGGACCTAAAAGTAACCTGAAAAGTCATGAAACTAGCCTTAAGTTTATCCACAGGGCAAGAGGAGACTTGGTTCCATAGAAAGGTTTTAAAAAATACTAGAGATAAAAACTAAGTTGCTTCATGATTGTATGCTTTCTCTTTGTTCCCCTATTTCAATAAATGCTTCTACACTAAGCCAAAAGAAAGTATTATTTTTAAAATGAAAAATATAATAGTATCTCCAGGCTACAAGTATTTGATGGTCATAGTAGGTCAATAACAATTGGAAATCCACAATATGAAAAAGACAAGTTTTTATTATGGTGCTTCAACTAAAGAGGCATTGTTAAGTAGCAGACTCCAGCTTTATAATGTAAAGATCAGTCAGTCTGAAAGTGTTGATTAAATTCCATCTTTGTGACCATTTCTCTTTCTCCCTCTCTCAAAGAAGTACAAATTCTGATTAAAGAGTCATTAAAACATTTATAAGGTCTAGCTCCAACTAAAAGTAAAGTAAGAGTTTTGCAATTAAAAAAACAATATTAGAAGTTAGTAAATCTTTCTTTATAAAAACTTCAGTTTTTCAAAAGTGTGTCTTAATATTCAAGTAAGCTTGGTTTTGATTGAATTTGATATTTGCTTATTCCTGAAAATAAATAGGATGTTTGATCCTAGAAAATTCTGAAAAAGAGCTACCATAAAGACAACATACATTACCTATTGAAATCAGTAGGTGGCCCAAATCTATTTGCACTTCATAAAACTTTCAGTTATAGAAACAAAAGAAAGCAGCAACATAAAACCCCCAAAATCAACACCACAGGAAATGCTAACAGCACATAAAGCTTTTAACCTCTTCAATATAAATATACTTTTTACATATTTTTATATGTGCAAGTGTCTTTAACACTATGCATTCTATTCTCACCCCAGGACTCACTAACACATAAAAAAAGAACTTTAAACAATTTACTTAAATGATTATAAAAATAATTTTAAGAAAAACAAATTTATTAAATGTAATAATTAGTAATTAAGTTAATCAATAATTGTTAAATTATAAAGTTATCAACCACAAAAAAACCTTAAGATCATATTTTCTTACTAAATTATCTTTATCTCCAAACACAAGTAAAAATAAAGTTAAAAGAAACTTAAGAATTATAGATATACTATTTGATTCTTTTTGAAATAAGAATATTTAAAAGGAAAGAAAGGAGGGGCGCCTGGGTGGCTTAGTCTTTTAAGCGTCCAACTCTTGGTTTTGACTCAGGTTATGATCTCACAGTTCATGAGTTCGAGCCCCACATCAGGCTCTGCACTGACAGTGTGGAGCCTGCTTGGGATTCTTTCTCTCCCTCTCCCTCCCTTGCTCTGTCTCTCAAAATAAATAAGCATTAAAAAAAATAAAAGATAAAAGAAAAGGAAGGAAAAAGGAGGAGGGAGATGGAAGAAGTTAAGTAAAACAAATAAATAAGCAAATCAATAATATATCAAGTAGTGGGGCACCTGGGTGGCTCAGTCAATTAAGCATCTGACTTCGGCTGAGGTCATGATCTCGCGGTTCCTGAGTTTGAGCCCCATGGCAGGCTCTGTGCTCACAGCCCGGAGCCTAGAGCCTGCTTCAGATTCTGTGTCTCCCTCTCTCCCTGCCCCTCCCTTGCTTGCTCTCTCTCTCTCTCTTAAAAATAAATAAAACATTAAAAAACAATAATAATATATCAAGTAGTAAATAAACTAAAACTATATAAAATGGTTACAGTTTCAGTAACAGCAATGAACATTTTGATTTACAGAGTCCCATTAAAGCTGAATCAATGAAACTCCCTAGATTTTATTGACACTGAAGAGGAAAATATATGTCTATGTCCCAGAATTCCAAAATGGACGAGTAAATCCTGGAGCTAGCAGAGGCCATCTTGCCAACAGGAGATGAAAGGCAGGCTGAGAATAAATACAAAGGAAAGGAGAGATGAAGGATAGAGAGAAAGATTTCTGACAACATCTGCGACCCCTTGGATTCATCAGGGGCCTGCAACTTTCATTTATGGAAGCCAATAAAGCCTCCTTTTTTGCCCACACCAAATTGAGCTATTGTTGTTTTGTAACAGTTGCAAATGCAAGTGTCCTGATTAATACAATTCAAAAGTGAAATTTCTGCCATATAAATAGTTAAAAAATGAAAAGAGACCAACTGAGTGTTGGTGTAGTAGTGGCTCCAAAGATGTTCATGTCGTAATTCCTGTATCTTTGACTATGTCACTTTACATGGTAAAAGGGACTTTGTAGCTGGAATTAAATTCAGATTTTTGAAGTGAGGTAGTTGTCTGGGTAAACACAGGGTAATCAAAAGCGTCCTAAAAAGGGTGAGGCAGGAGTCAGAGTCAGAAAGACAGAAAGCCAATTGCAGAGACAGGAAGAGGAAAGCAGAATTTGGAGGCATGAGCTTTGAAAATGGAAGAAGGACCATAAGCCAAGGAACATAGATGGTCTCTAGAAAATGGCAACAAACTCTGCCCCACAGCCTCTAGAAGAAATCAGCCTTCACAACATCTTGACTTTAATCCAGTGAAAGTGATCTCAGACTTCTGACCTTTATAATGCCACAAGAACACATTTGTGTTATTTTAAACCACCAGGTTTCTGATAAATTGTTACAGCAGCCATCAGAAACTAATGCAGTTGGACATTTCATGGAAGCATTTTGTGTGCAATCCAATATTTCCTACATAATTAAGAGAAATATCCCTCTAACAAAGCTAAAATTAGATTTGGGGTATGCTGAATTGAGAGACAGAATATTGAACTCAAATATTTTCTCTACCTCTGACTACTGAGAGATCCTGGGAATAGTGACACCCGATAGCAATGAGCATAACCAGCACCCAAATCTTGGTTTCTAAATACCATTCCCCATTAAAAGAAGCAGGGCCCATTAGAGAGATGTCTGATTCTGGAGCTGAAGTTGGAAAATACAAGAAGAGTCTGGAACATTATTTGTGCCGGGAAGTAATAAAGTACTCAATGAATGAAAAGGACATGCTAAATTAACACAGAAGCCAGCATGAAGGAACTTCTACTGACCAAATCAAGAACAATGTGGGCATCAAGATAAATAATCACAACACCTTATAGTTCATTTCGCAAAATAGGGATTTGTGAGTCCATATCAATGTAAATGAAGAGATAAACAAACAAATAAGAATTTTACACCAGAAGGACAGCTAATAAATATAGAAGGAATGCTTAAATTAGAAAAATTAAACATTCGGCAACTGTTACCATTATAACACAATGAATTCAGCCAAAATATATAAATAGATACTGAAACTAATGAGTGAAAGTTTGACAAAGAATGGGATATCTACATAATTGCATATTAAAAGAATCAAAAAAACTACAAAAAAAAAAAAAAAACTTGCATTAAGCTAGCCCTGAAGTCCAATCTACTTCTGCACACAAACTCTTCCCAAATAACTATTAATTATAAAGAGAATCAAGTAAGTTTACAGTGAAGAAACCTGACGGACACCTCTTTAATCAAGAATTCAAAGTAAACATCACCAACAATGGAACAAATTAAAATCAGAGACCACCTGATAGGATGCAATAAAAAGAATGCACCATCACTTCTGTGATTCTGTGATATTCCTGCTACATATACATAATCTGAGTCTGATCATGAGGAAGCCTAAAACAAATTGAGGTGTTTTCTACCAAATAACTGGCCCATAAAGGTAAAAGATGAGTGAGATTCAAGGCTGAAGGAGATTGAAGAGAAATAGCTAAATGCAACATAAGATCCTGGACTGGATCTTTTTCCTATAAAGCATATTATAGGGACAGTTGTCAAAACATGAATGGGGCCAGAAACAAGCTAGAAGTGATGGAATAATATTAATTTCTTGACTTAGACGATTATACAATGTTTAGGTAGTAGTATGTCCTTGTTTTTGGAATTAGACATTAAGTATTGGAGTGTAATGGGCATCATGTCAGTAACTTACTTTCAAATGATTCAGACAAAAAAGTTCATTGTTTCCACAAATTTTTTACAAATTTAAAATTATTTGAAAATAAGGAGAAAAACATTTAATACTATATTATTTTTTTTTTTAATAAGCCAGAGAAACTACAGGTAGATTTGTGTGACCCAGGGAGGTGCTGGGGTCAGTACCATGGACAGATAAGGTTACTTGCATAGTCTTGATTATGCCTGGTCTTAATAACCAAAACAATTCTTAAAATGATGCATATAATTTAAAATACCAATTTGTGGAATTTGAGGGTGCACTATCCATAACTGTTTTCTCATTCAGACATCTATTACTGACACTAATGCATTTCTATTCTCGTTCTATAGAGAACATAACCTATGTAGTAGACATCAATGATTTTCTACTAGTATCTATTCCTCCTCTATCTTTCTAACATGATTCCACTCTTGTGCAGCTATCTACTCCTCACATCATTATCAATGATTTTTAAATGAAGTTGATGGACCCTAGCCTCAAAGATTGGTTCAGGAATTACCTTGTAACAATAATATGGGCCAGGGAGTCATAAAGGAAGGTTTTCTAGATGTTTCTGGTAAGAAACTTCTTTGTTTTTAAAAGCAAATTCGACTACCCCTCAACTTCTATATGCTCCACTATCGACAGCCTAGATTTCCAAAAGACATTTTGCCTCCATGAGGCAAGTCAGCCTAAAGAAAAACCCATTGTACTAAAAGGAACAAAGTCAGAGAAAGTGCAAAGAAATGGAGCTACCCTCACTGAGTTAAGCTAGCCCTGACACCCATTCTGCCTGTGTGCATGACTTTGTGAGCCAATTTAAACCAGTGGGATGGAAGTGAATCTTCTATCTCTTCCTTACAAAGTATGCTACCTGATATAATTTGTAATCTCAGGCTTGAAAAGGTGGCATATACAAGATCAGTCTTTTCAGATAATTTCTTATTTTGTTCTGAAGCCTAATAAGAGAATAGGAAGTAGAAAAAGAAAAATGAAGACCAGAGAAGAAAGCAAGTTAGTCTATTAGTTGAGAAGAAGTCCAGTGCTACATAGTTGTTTGCATATATATTTAGAAGAGGGCTGAGGTGGCTGGGTGGCTCAGTCTGTTGAGCATCCACCTCTTGATTTCAGCTCAGGTCATGCTCCCAGGGCCATGGGATTGAGCCCTGCATCAGGCACACTCAGCATGGAGCCTGCTTAAGATTCTCTCTCTTCCTCTGCCACTCTCCCCCACTTGCACATCCACTCTTTCTCTCTAAAATTAAAAAAAAAAAAAGAGGGAAAAAGTATTTTATTTTTTTCAATTTTTTTTGTTAGTGTTTAATTTATTTTTGAGACAGAGAGAGACAGAGCATGAGTGGGGAAGGGGCAGAGAGAGAGAAAAAGAAAGAATCCAAAGCAAGCTCCAGGCTCTGAGCTGTGAGCACAGAGCCTGATGTGGGGCCCGACAAACCCGTGATATCAAGACCTGAGCTGAAGTAGGACACACAACCTACTGAGCCACCCAGGTGCCCCGTATTTTATTTATTTAACAAACATGCATGTAGCACTTACAATGTATATGGCACTGTTTGTATGTTTTATAATGTTAATTTATTTGATTCTTCCAACAATTTATGAGAAGATTTTATTGTTATCTTTCCCATTTTCAATTGAAGAAACTGAAACATTAGGAGGTTAAGTAACTGGCCTAAATTCACACAGCTATCAAGTGGATCCAAATCACTGTTATATAAATATCAGACAGAGAAAAGACCATCAAATGAGAATACTTCAGAGTTATGTATTTATTATAGGATATGGCATGTTGTTAATTCACATGCAAACCTAAGCTTGCATCAGAGAAACTAGATATTACTCAAGTATCAGAAAAATATAAATGAAATCATTAGTCATTTACCTAAGAATGTCTATGTTTATCTAAAACAGCACATGAGTAGATAGTAGCACAAACTCAGTAATTATGAAGTATGATGTATTACAGCAGAAAAACCTTTTAAAAATAGAAAATTTTTTTCTATTAAGGGAAGCCTGTTAAATTGTTTGTGGTTAAAAGTAGAGGGTTTTTGGAGTATATAGTGGGAAATCTGAATAATTTTGGTTGTCAACTAGGAAGCAGTAGCAAACATCATTTTCTTTTTTTGTTTAGTACTTTGGGTATTCTTGCTCATTCAAGTCTGCCTAATTGACACCTGAACTTCCTTTCTCAGCACCTTCACCTCCTTAGTCTATAATGTCCATAGAAGGTTTGTCTAGAAAATAAATGTTTTGCAGGCCTGAAAGGGTAAGAAAAAGGAAGCAGACCTCCAAGCTAAAGAAAGTCTGTTTGTATATGACTTAGGGACTTGTATGTCTCTGCTTGAATAAATCCATCTTGATTTTTTTTTCTTTCAAAGTTGTCCTTTACGTGTGGAGTAGATGTAGAAAAGAAAAGGTCTAAAGACAGAACAAAGATGGGTAAGAAGGGACCTCTCTACAGTCTCCAAAGTACTTAATGATGCCTTCAAATATTTAAATGCTGCAGTGTCTAAATTTTAACAGGGTAAACACAATATTGAGTATAGAGTAAGTTTAACAGTATAATTTTAAGTGTTTCTGCTTGCTACAAGAAAACTGATCAGAAACAAGCCTTCAGTAGAACTTCCCTGGAGAGTTATTAAGCCACCTGGCTCATTCCAACCAGTCCCAAAGCCAAGATCAATTCTAAGAAGGCAATCAACCTTACTGTTGAACTGATTTGCTGCTCTGTAGTTAGTGTCTTCATTTTATCTATGTCTAATGTATGTTAGCTTTACTTTTTAAATTTTTCCATTTCTGGAAGTCAGAAAACATATTGTTATATTTATATTTCCCATAGAATGTAGAATACAGCAGCTATTAAACAAATACACTTGAATAAATGAATTTAAAAGGCCACATGGCAGGAGCTTTTGCCCTTACCCTGCCTGCCCCTCTCCTGGGGAATAGAGAGGGCAGTAGATTCTCCTTGCGTGCAGTCCCAAATACTTTCCTGCTCAAACTGGGAACTGCCTGGCTTGGCTGATGGCAGGATATTTGGGGTCCAGGATGCCCTCTTTCTTCCCATAGTCTTGCCCATTTTTAAAAGTGCATCTCCAAGTGTTCCTTCCCTGACATAGAAAGAATGTTAGCTAATTTCAAAAGGACTGGATTTTACGGGGCGCCCGAGTAGCTCAGTCAGTTAAGTGTCTGACTCTTGATTTCAGCTCAGGTTATGATCTCACAGTTCATGGGTCCCAGCCCTGAGTCGGACTCTGTGCATATAGTGCAACGTCAGCTTGTGATTCTCTCTCTCTCTCTCTCTGCCCTTCCATTTCCCTCTGTTTCTCAAAAATACATAAACAAACATAAAAAGAAAATGGACAGGGTTTTAGTACTGACTCTTACTCTGACTTGCTGTGTGTCCTAACACAAGTTATTTAACTTTGTATCAGTTTGTTCAAACAGAAATTTGAACTGCAAGGGAGCTTAGGGACTGGTGCCCTAGAGGGCCCATATCCATGTTTTCTGTGACCACTATAGTATTTATGGTGTGTTTTTTTTAATATTTTAAATTACTTGCTAACATTTTAGAGTGGAATTTTTTAGTAAAATATCAAAAAAAATAGACAAAACATTTTCCTAGTCCTATAGAATTTATAAAATAATTTTAAGTTTATTGTAGATTTGTCATTTTATCTTGGTTTTTATCATGTGTCGCTAGTCACAACCATGACTTATTTGATGGTGAGTAACTTAGCAGGAATGCATTCTCAATTTTAGGTTCCTGTGGGAAAATGCAATGTGTTTATAATGCATTTTCCAGAAATGAATTGGAAAAGTGAGGATTATCTTGTGACTTTATTTTATAAATTCAATGCCACTAAACTAGATTTAATTCTAGATATAATTAGCTTTGATTTCAGAATTTATAAGTTTTGCTGATATGATAAAAATTTAGACTGTGACTAAAGCTAATATTTTCTTAAAAGTAACTTTGGTTGGTAACTGTGGAATATAAATAGTTGAAATTTGTACCAGGGCCAACCAAATTTGGTTCTGTTTTCTTTCAGCTGCTTGTCTTTTACATTAGAAAATAAAGGGAAGAAAAGCCAAAAATCTTAGGAATGTTTACCAAGTATCTAAGTTAGTTTTCAAATGCTATTTAAACAAATTGGGAAAAAAGGAAAATGGGCATAAAGTAATAATACATGGAAAATTCTGCAGGGAAATTTTACTTTAAAATTTGTTGCATGGTTTAAATGCATGTATAAGTGTGCCTGTGTGTGGATTTCTGATACATATTAACTAACACAAATTAGATGCACAGTAAATAAGTTGCAAACATATGAATAATGTAGTGGAGTTTTCAGTCTTTGGATGGGCTGGCCTCTTGGAATTAGGTTAGATAATGTCAGCTTCTGAACTAGAATTGAATATGCTTTTATTAAGTTATCTGGGTAAGTAACATCCTGAACTAACACTGGAAATTGTAATGCTAGTGAATCTGGATGGTCTACTAAAATCCTTTCAGGGAAACTAAATAAATAAGTAAATAAATAAATCTAATAAAAAAATAAGTGGCAGTCTGCATGATGTTTTTTAAAAGCTAGATTCAAAGGGTAAAAATCCCATTGTATTCAGTTCAGCTCTTTCAGGGAAAAGAGTCCCCAGATTTGATGGCTGACTTTCTGTATCAAATTAACTTGGTGCCCAGATATTTGATCAAATATTATTCTGGGTGTTTCTGTGTTTGGGGGTGAAATTAACATTTACATTGATAATCTGAGTAAAGCAGATTGCCCTCCCTAATGAGGGTGCGTGGGCTCATCCAATCTGTTGAAGGCCTGAAAACAAAATATGGTCCTCCACTAAGAAAAGAATATTCCTCCTAACTGACCGTGTAACTGACCTCCTAACTGACTGACTGTAGTTGGGACTTCAACTTTTTCCTGCCTTCATATTCAATCTGAAACATTGGCTCTTCCTGGGTCTAAAGCCTGACAGCGTCAGACTAGAACTATACCATCGGCTCTTCCCCAGCTGTTGACTCATCCTGTGGGTCTGGGACTTCTCAACTTCTAGCATCACAGGAAACAATTATATTCCTTACAATAAATTCCTTATAATAAAAATATAGAAGGAAAGCCAAAAATCTTAGGAATGCATATCTATATCTATATCTATATATAGAGAGATATAGATATATACACATATATATTCATACACACACACGTTTCCTATTGGTTCTGTTTCTCTAGAGAACCCTACTATACTAGACCATTCACAACATGAGTTCACTAGTCTGTTCATCATGTACATTTCTATTTTAGAGAAGGATCCATGATACTGTCTTATCTTGAAGGTAGTAAGCTTTGGGAACATCCAACTCTTTTGTATTTTCTTTAAATTGTTTTATTAACTTTATGATATTAATTTGGTTTCACAGGGTCTTCATCATCAGTAAAAGAATAGGTAGACCACTAAAAAAGTAATTTCCAGAATTCTTATCTAGAAATTTCATGTTTAACCAAGTAACTTTGAAAGATTATTAAACATTTCTTTAGAATATATCTGTCAGGGCGCCTGGGTGGCTCAGTCGGTTAAGCGGCCGACTTCGCTCAGGTCATGATCTCCCGCTCTGTGAGTTCGAGCCCTGCATCGGGCTCTGTGCTGACAGCTCAGAGCCTGGAGCCTGTTTCAGATTCTGTGTCTCCCTCTCTCTGACCCTCCCCCGTTATGCTCTGTCTCTCTCTGTCTCAAAAATAAATAAACGTTAAAAAAAAAATTTAGAGGGAGGTTCCGGAAGATGGCGGCGTAGGAGGACGCGGGGCTCACAACGCGTCCTGCCGATCACTTAGATTCCACCTACACCTGCCTAAAGAACCCAGAAAACCGCCAGAGGATTAGCAGAAGGGAGTCTCCGGAGTCAAGCGCAGACTAGAGGCCCACGGAAGAGGGTAGGAAGGGCGGCGAGGCGGTGCGCGCTCCACGGACTGGCGGGAGGGAGCCGGGGCGGAGGGGCGGCTCGCCGGCCAAGCAGAGCCCCCGAGTCTGGCTGGCAAAAGCGGAGGGGCCGGACAGACTGTGTTCCGACAGCAAGCGCGACTTAGCGTCTGGGAGGTCATAAGTTAACAGCTCTGCTCGGAAAGCGGGAAGGCTGGAGGACAAAGGGAGGGAGAGCTGCTGAGCCTCCGGACGGCAGAGCTCAGCTTGGCGGGGAACAAAGGCGCCAGCGCCATCTCCCCCGCCCATCCCCCAGCCAAAATCCCAAAGGGAACCAGTTCCTGCCAGGGAACTTGCTCGCTCCGCGCAAACACCCAACTCTGTGCTTCTGCAGAGCCAAACCTCCGGCAGCGGATCTGACTCCCTCCCGCTGCCACAGGGCTCCTCCTGGAGTGGATCACCTAAGGAGAAGCGAGCTAAGCCTGCCCCTCCACCCCCCGTGCACCTTGCCTACCCACCCCAGCTAATACGCCAGATCCCCAGCAACACAAGCCTGGCAGTGTGCAAGTAGCCCAGACGGGACACGCCACCCCACAGTGAATCCCGCCCCTAGGAGAGGGGAAGAGAAGGCACACACCAGTCTGACTGTGGCCCCAGCAGTGGGCTGGGGGCAGACATCGGGTCGGACTGCGGCCCCGCCCACTAACTCCAGTTATACACCACAGCACAGGGGAAGTGCACTGCAGGTCCTCACCACGCAAGGGACTCTCCAAAATGACCAAACGGAAGAATTCCCCTCAGAAGAATCTCCAGGAAATAACAACAGCTAATGAACTGATCAAAAAGGATTTAAATAATATAACAGAAAGTGAATTTAGAATAATAGTCATAAAATTAATCGCTGGGCTTGAAAACAGTATACAGGACAGCAGAGAATCTCTTGCCACAAAGATCGAGGGACTAAGGAACAGTCACGAGGAGTTGAAAAACGCTTTAAACGAAATGCAAAACAAAATGGAATCCACGACGGCTCGGCTTGAAGAGGCAGAGGAGAGAATAGGTGAACTAGAAGATAAAGTTATGGAGAAAGAGGAAGCTGAAAGAAAGAGAGATAAAAAAATCCAGGAGTATGAGGGGAAAATTAGAGAACTAAGTGATACACTAAAAAAAAATAATATACGCATAATTGGTATCCCAGAGGAGGAAGAGAGAGGGAAAGGTGCTGAAGGGGTACTTGAACAAATTATAGCTGAGAACTTCCCTGAACTGGGGAAGGAAAAAGGCATTGAAATCCAAGAGGCACAGAGAACTCCCTTCAGACGTAACTTGAATCGATCTTCTGCATGACATATCATAGTGAAACTGGCAAAATACAAGGATAAAGAGAAAATTCTGAAAGCAGCAAGGGATAAACGTGCCCTCACTTATAAAGGGAGACCTATAAGACTCGTGACTGATCTCTCCTTTGAAACTTGGCAGGCCAGAAAGGCTTGGCACGATATCTACAGTGTGCTAAACAGAAAAAATATGCAGCCGAGAATCCTTTATCCAGCAAGTCTGTCATTTAGAATAGAAGGAGAGATAAAGGTCTTCCCAAACAAACAAAAACTGAAGGAATTTGTCACCACGAAACCAGCCCTACAAGAGATCCTAAGGGGGATCCTGTGAGACAAAGTACCAGAGACATCACTACAAGCATAAAACATACAGACATCACAATGACTCTAAACCCATATCTTTCTATAATAACACTGAATGTAAATGGATTAAATGCGCCAACTAAAAGACATAGGGTATCAGAATGGATAAAAAAACAAGACCCATCTATTTGCTGTCTACAAGAGACTCATTTTAGATCTGAGGACACCTTTAGATTGAGAGTGAGGGGATGGAGAACTATTTATCATGCTCCTGGAAGCCAAAAGAAAGCTGGAGTAGCCATACTTATATCAGACAAACTAGACTTTAAATTAAAGGCTGTAACAAGAGATGAAGAAGGGCATTATATAATAATCACAGGGTCTATCCACCAGGAAGAGCTAACTATTATAAATGTCTATGCGCCAAATACCCGAGCCCCCAGATATATAAAACAATTACTCATAAACATAAGCAACTTTATTGATAAGAATGTGGTCATTGCAGGGGACTTTAACACCCCACTTACAGAAATGGATAGATCATCTAGACACACAGTCAATAAAGAAACAAGGGCCCTGAATGATACATTGGATCAGATGGACTTGACAGATAGATTTAGAACTCTGCATCCCAAAGCAACAGAATATACTTTCTTCTCGAGTGCACATGGAACATTCTCCAAGATAGATCATATACTGGGTCACAAAACAGCCCTTCATAAGTTTACAAGAATTGAAATTATACCATGCATACTTTCAGACCACAATGCTATGAAGCTTGAAATCAACCACAGGAAAAAGTCTGGAAAACCTCCAAAAGCATGGAGGTTAAAGAACACCCTACTAACGAATGAGTGGGTCAACCAGGCAATTAGAGAAGAAATTAAAATATACATGGAAACAAACGAAAATGAAAATACAACAATCCAAACGCTTTGGGATGCAGCGAAGGCAGTCCTGAGAGGAAAATACATTGCAATCCAGGCCTATCTCAAGAAACAAGAAAAATCCCAAATACAAAATCTAACAGCACACCTAAAGGAAATAGAAGCAGAACAGCAAAGGCAGCCTAAACCCAGCAGAAGAAGAGAAATAATAAAGATCAGAGCAGAAATAAACAATATAGAATCTAAAAAAACTGTAGAGCAGATCAACGAAACCAAGAGTTGGTTTTTTGAAAAAATAAACAAAATTGACAAACGTCTAGCCAGGCTTCTCAAAAAGAAAAGGGAGATGACCCAAATAGATAAAATCATGAATGAAAATGGAATGATTACAACCAATCCCTCAGAGATACAAACAATTATCAGGGAATACTATGAAAAATTATATGCCAGCAAATTGGACAACCTGGAAGAAATGGACAAATTTCTAAACACCCACACTCTTCCAAAACTCAATCAGGAGGAAATAGAAAGCTTGAACAGACCCCCATAACCAGCGAAGAAATTGAATCGGTTATCAAAAATCTCCCAACAAATAAGAGTCCAGGACCAGATGGCTTCCCAGGGGAGTTCTACCAGACGTTTCAAGCAGAGATAATACCTATCCTTCTCAAGCTATTCCAAGAAATAGAAAGGGAAGGAAAACTTCCAGACTCATTCTATGAAGCCAGTATTACTTTGATTCCTAAACCAGACAGAGACCCAGTAAAAAAAGAGAACTACAAGCCAATATCCCTGATGAATATGGATGCAAAAATTCTCAATAAGATACTAGCAAATCGAATTCAACGGCATATAAAAAGAATTATTCACCATGATCAAGTGGGATTCATTCCTGGGATGCAGGGCTGGTTCAACATTCGCAAATCAATCAACGTGATACATCGCATTAACAAAAAAAAAGAGAAGAACCATATGATCCTGTCAATCGATGCAGAAAAGGCCTTTGACAAAATCCAGCACCCTTTCTTAATAAAAACCCTTGAGAAAGTCGGGATAGAAGGAACATACTTAAAGTTCATAAAAGCCATTTATGAAAAGCCCACAGCTAACATCATCCTCAACGGGGAAAAACTGAGAGCTTTTTCCCTGAGATCAGGAACACGACAGGGATGCCCACTGTCACCGCTGTTGTTTAACATAGTGCTGGAAGTTCTAGCATCAGCAATCAGACAACAAAAGGAAATCAAAGGCATCAAAATTGGCAAAGATGAAGTCAAGCTTTTGCTTTCTGCAGATGACATGATATTATACATGGAAAATCTGATAGACTCCACCAAAAGTCTGCTAGAACTGATACATGAATTCAGCAAAGTTGCAGGATACAAAATCAATGTGCAGAAATCAGTTGCATTCTTATACACTAACAATGAAGCAACAGAAAGACAAATGAAGAAACTGATCCCATTCACAATTGCACCAAGAAGCATAAAATACCTAGGGATAAATCTAACCAAAGATGTAAAAGATCTGTATGCTGAAAACTATAGAAAGCTTATGCAGGTAATTGAAGAAGATATAAAGAAATGGAAAGACATTCCCTGCTCATGGATTGGAAGAATAAATATTGTCAAAATGTCAATACTACCCAAAGCTATCTACACATTCAATGCAATCCCAATCAAAATTGCACCAGCATTCTTCTCGAAACTAGAACAAGCAATCCTAAAATTCATATGGAACCACAAAAGGCCCCGAATAGCCAAAGTAATTTTGAAGAAGAAGACCAAAGCAGGAGGCATCACAATCCCAGACTTTAGCCTCTACTACAAAGCTGTCATCATCAAGACAGCATGGTATTGGCATAAAAACAGACACATAGACCAATGGAATAGAATAGAAACCCCAGAACTAGACCCACAAACGTATGGCCAACTCATCTTTGACAAAGCAGGAAAGAACATCCAATGGAAAAAAGACAGTCTCTTTAACAAATGGTGCTGGGAGAACTGGACAGCAACATGCAGAAGGTTGAAACTAGACCACTTTCTCACACCATTCAGAAAAATAAACTCAAAATGGATAAAGGACCTGAATGTGAGACAGGAAACCATCAAAACCTTAGAGGAGAAAGCAGGAAAAGACCTCTCTGACCTCAGCCGTAGCAATCTCTTACTCGGCACATCCCCAAAGGCAAGGGAATTAAAAGCAAAAGTGAATTACTGGGACCTTATGAAGATAAAAAGCTTCTGCACAGCAAAGGAAACAACCAACAAAACTAAAAGGCAACCAACGGAATGGGAAAAGATATTTGCAAATGACACATCGGACAAAGGGCTAGTATCCAAAATCTATAAAGAGCTCATCAAACTCCACACCCGAAAAACAAATAACCCAGTGAAGAAATGGGCAGAAAACATGAATAGACACTTCTCTAAAGAAGACATCCGGATGGCCAACAGGCACATGAAAAGATGTTCAACGTCGCTCCTCATCAGGGAAATACAAATCAAAACCACACTCAGATACCACCTCACGCCAGTCAGAGTGGCCAAAATGAAGAAATCAGGAGACTATAGATGCTGGAGAGGATGTGGAGAAACAGGAACCCTCTTGCACTGTTGGTGGGAATGCAAATTGGTGCAGCCGCTCTGGAAAGCAGTGTGGAGGTTCCTCAGAAAATTAAAAATAGACCTACCCTATGACCCAGCAATAGCACTGCTAGGAATTTATCCAAGGGATACAGGAGTACTGATGCATAGGGGCACCTGTACCCCAATGTTTATAGCGGCACTCTCAACAATAGCCAAATTATGGAAAGAGCCTAAATGTCCATCAACTGATGAATGGATAAAGAAATTGTGGTTTATATACACAATGGAATACTATGTGGCAATGAGAAAAAATGAAATATGGCCTTTTGTAGCAACGTGGATGGAACTGGAGAGTGTGATGCTAAGTGAAATAAGCCATACAGAGAAAGACAGATACCATATGGTTTCACTCTTATGTGGATCCTGAGAAACATAACAGAAACCCATGGGGGAGGGGAAGGAAAGAAGAAAAAAAAAAAAAAAAAAAGAGGTTAGAGTGGGAGAGAGCCAAAGCATAAGAGACTGTTAAAAACTGAGAACAAACTGAGGGTTGATGGGGGGTGGGAGGGAGGGCAGGGTGGGTGATGGGTATTGAGGAGGGCACCTTTTGGGATGAGCACTGGGTGTTGTATGGAAACCAATTTGACAGTAAATTTCATATATTAAAAAATAAAAATAAAAAATAAAAATAAAAATAAAAAAAAAATTTAGAATATATCTGTCTTCTAAAACCTGGTTTTTCTTGGATGGACTCGATATATAAAAGTGCTCAGAACAAAGGTTAAAGAGCAAATCTAGGTTGAAGATGGCTGCATGTTCCATACAACCGTTCTGAAACACAGAACTTCAATCATCCATTCTCCTTCCCCCCGCCGCCCACCTTCATCTTTCTGTTGTGCCCCCACCCCATTGGCAACATCACTAAATTTCAGAATTTTCCACGTTACATAATATTTAGGGAACAGATGTTAAGTGTATTCTAATTTCAATTTCCAATTCAGATGCATTAGTACTGGCTGTCTTATCCATTATGTTGTGAATTAACAAGCAAGTGTAGACCATTGACAGAAATGATTAATTAGCTATATCTTCCATGAGTGAGGCAGAAAGCAGTGGTTGCAAAAGTTATGCATTCACCATCCCTACTTTAGATTTTTTGACATCCTTTTAAAATATACATGAGGGGCGCCTGGGTGGCTCAGTCGGTTAAGCGGCCAACTTCCGCTCGGGTCATGATCTTGCAGTCCGTGAGTTCGAGCCCAGCGTCAGGCTCTGTGCTGACCGCTCAGAGCCTGGAGCCTGTTTCAGATTCTGTGTCTCTCTCTCTCTGACCCTCCCCTGTTCATGCTCTGTCTCTCTCTGTCTCAAAAAAAATAAATAAACATTAAAATATACATGAAAAACAATGTTGTAGAATAATTTATTAAGATAATAATTTCTGCCTTATCCCCACTCCTATATGACAGTCTCAGAAGAAATGCAATTTTAATTTGATTACTGCTACCCAGACTTTAGAAATAGGAACCTCTAGCATTGTACTGATTTCCTTTCCTGTTAACAGCTTTGGCTTTCAGAGGCAGAGTTTGTTGGACATCAAGAATACAACTCCTTTTTAGGCTTTTGACTGGGACTCAAAGCACCTGTGGTTACTAGATTGGGTAATCCCAGTAGAAGGAGTGGAGAGAGAGACAGTGCTTAGAGTAATTTTAGAAAAGGGCTCATCCTAGAGAAGAAAGAATAGCTCCTGGGAGACTAGTGAAGGCACTGGAGGACTTTATGGTTTTCATATTTAGTGCACATTCACACACCCTTGCTCGCAGTGCCAGAGACTAAAAAGAACAGAAAGCTTTTAGACATCTCTGGAATCCTGGCCTCAAAGACCTTAGGCTCTTCACAAAGAAGAGGTCACAAAGCCTAAGGTCAGCACAGAAAACCTGTGTGAAGCCGTCTGAGTATTTCCAGAGCAGCAGTACTTAAAAAATGTTAGAGAAACCACTCTTCCAGCAGCATCACTTGTTAGGAGGAATATTAAATGACAACCAACACAATGGATGAAGGACCAGGATCTTCTCCCATTTTTCACACACTTGAATGTTTGCACAATCCTAAAGAAAAGTAGTAATTTACCCATACACACACACACACACACACACACACACACACACACACACACACACA